>NC_066594.1:415000-715000 GCF_905475345.1 Vespula vulgaris
TCCCTGATCTCGTCGGAGATCTACATAAAAAGCAATCCTTCGGTCCGCTGGACTTCCGACGAAAAAACTTTAGGCGATTTCACGTAATAACTCACGCTACGTTAGATAGGCACGACCGCCATTATGCCATATTTTAACATTAATATTGTTTATATCAATACAGACGTCGCAAATTTATTTAAAATTTAAAGTAAAACGTATGATCGTTTAACAAAAATTATCTGTAAAATTTTCATCGAATTGTTTCGGCCATTTCTTTCATTTTCGATATAAAAATATCCGTAACCGAAAGAGCGCCATTTTGAAAATTTTCGAACGATCAATCTGAAATTTTCGGCAACAATTTTTACAATGATACATGAACTGTGCATAAAATTTGGTTATATTTAATTCGGCCAATTTATTTTTAATAGTAATTTCAACGATTTATTTTCAATAGTAGTCAAAAGAAATGTTTACACGTGTACGCAACTTTATAAAACGTCACGTGATTCGTTCAAAACTTCAGACACAATTAAAAAAAAAAATTTCTTTTCCATTAAAATTTATAGTGGCGAGGTTATCCGCGTTGGTAATTACATAAGAAAATCTCTGCGGCCGTGCCTAAAAAATGGCTTAATTGATATCGACGATCCAACACGAGGATTTACGTAATTGTTGCTGCCTCCAATGATTTCCCGACTTTATTCATCCAACTCTTCTTCTATCTCCGTTACAATGAAATCGCTAAATTCGAACATGGCTTTTATCGATTAAAAAAACAAAAAAGGAAACTTTGAAAAAGACTGCAATGCATCTATAGATTTCAATCGGATCGTTGTTATCGATTAACGGTTTAAAGAACAAGAGAGAAACGAAGAGAAACATAAACGAAAGAGGAAAATCGACAAAAGGTTTCGATCAAGCGTTCTTCCCTCGTAGTTGTTGATTAAAAATACGTCTAGAACCATCGACGAGCTTCCGTCCCACCTGTTAACGAAAGGCATCATTTAAAGAAAAAAGAAAGAAGAATAAAAAAGTAGAAGAAAAAAAACAAAGCATTCGTCGAATATTTTCTATCTCGTGCAAAGTGATTCGAGAAAGATAATAGCTCAATAATGTGATGGCAAAAGAACCAAAACAAAAAAAAAGTTAAAAAAAAAATGAAGAAACGAAAAAAAATGAAAAAGGATGAAATAAATAAGTAAGCAAGTAGAGAAGAAAAATAATCTGAAATTATGTGACCGCTTCAGTAATATATACACATAATGTATACATACATATACACGTACATATATATGTACATGCATACTTACGTGTGCATTAACACACTTATATACATGCATACATATGTTCGTGCGTACATGTATACTTATATATATTTATATTTACGATTTTTCCGTTAGTAAATGTGCTTCGTTGACGTAGCGATTTTGTAGCGGACTATTTTTTGAGGCTGCACCTCCGCTCGTTCGCGCGCACGTACGACTTCATACTTACACGCGAGCGCGCGCCGGCAATCGATCTAAAAATAAAAAATAAAAACAAAAAAGAAAAAAAAGAGAAAAGAGAGAAGAAAAAAAGAGAAAGAAAACGAACAAACAATAATAACAATAATTATTATTCGCGATACACAGATATTCAAAGTGCCTTATGATATATGACAGTTCACTCGAGCCTCCAGAACAATTGCCACGCTTAAAGTACATTGTACACGAAAAAGAATATAAAAAAGAGGGGAAAGAAAGAAAAGAGAGTGTAAAGATAAAACGAAAAAAAAGAAGTAAAATGTTAAAGGGACATAACTGGTAGCGTTCATGCGTCGTCAAGGCGCGTACGGTCGAATTCGAAATGTAGAGAAAGTTCCAAGTTGCGAATGTGAAAGGTCCAATATACCTATAAAAAAGAGAGAGGAAGAGAGAGAGAGAGAGAGAGAGAAAATAGAAGCAAAAAAAAAGAGAAATACGAACTACGGGGGAGTGGAACGCAAAGACGAAACATTTAAATTCGATCCTTTTGCCGCTTCTCGTATAATTCGTTAGGGGGGAATCAAATTCGTACGGTAGAACGGGAAATTGTGCCTCTCAAACGCACAACGCGCGCCTTTTTCTCCCCGATGGAAAAGGGAGAAGAGCGACCGAAGCCTTTTTCGATCCCGACGAGGTCGCTTGCTGAAGCCGGAAAGAGAGAAGAAGAAAGAGAGGGAGTGAGACAGACAGCAGACAGATAGAAGCAGAGAGTTTGAGACACATAGAAAGAGAGAAGGAGAGAGAGAAAGAGAGAAAGAGGTGCACGCAAATACTGCTCGTTCATCGGAACTGGAATGTATCTACGTACGTATGTATGTATGTATGTACGTATGATATGTGTATATATGTATGCACGTATGAACGTACGTACGTATATATGTATGTATGTATGTAGATATGTACATATGTATCTATGTATGTACGTAAGCATGTATGGTATGTATGTTGGTATGTATGTATGTATGCGTGTGTGGTATGTAAGTACGTATGTATATATGCACGTGTGCATGTATGGTATGAGTATGTATGTATGTATGTATGTATCTAGCTAGGTATGTATGGTATGTATGTATCTAACTAGGTATATATGTATATACGTATACATGCATGTACGTATGTATGTATATCTGTATCTAGTTAGGTATGTATGTGGATATGTACGTATGTATGTATGTAGGTGTATATGTATGTATGTATCTAGCTAGGTATGTATAAGTATGTATGTATGTGTGTCTGTATGTAGTTAGGTATGTATGTAGGTATGTACATATGTATGCATGTACGTACGTATGTATGTATGTATCTAGTTAGGTATGTATGTATGTACATATATATGCATGTACGTATGTATGTACATATGTAGGTATATACGTATGTGTGTATGTATGTAGGTATATACGTATGTATATATGTACGTATATAGGTATGTACGCATGTATGTATGTAGGTATATATGTATGTATGAATGCATGATGCCCATACATACATAGATCGATCGAGATGAACGAGAAAATAGTGGTGATGCGAAACGACGAAGGGAAAGAAGAAAAAAGAAAAAAGAGAGAACGACGATACAAAAAATCATGTTCCTCGAGAACCCCGGGTCCTCGACCTTTCGACTTTCCTTTTTCCTTTTCTTTCTTCTTCTTGTTTCTCATTTTACTTCCGGCTCGTTATATATATAGTATATACATACATATATATATAATACCGGAAAACGAGGGAGCGGTCGGTTATTTTCTTTTTTCATTACCGGCGATCCACCCTTTATCCTCCCGTCACATTCGCCGCAGGATTATCTATCTGTCCTTTTTGCGGAATATTCATTATATTTCAAGGATGGATAAAATTCCATGGAAAATAAAAAGACCCTTTAAAAACGTACACCCACGTGTGTGTCCAAAACTACTCTTATCGACCACCCTCTTCTTCTTCTTCTTTTTCTCCTCTTCCTCTCTGACGTGTCGTCCGTTTGCCCCTTTCAACCCTTTTCAGACTTTACCCTTTTCTCCTGTCCCCCTCCTTATTTCTCCGTACATATCTCCTTCGAGACTCACAGATACATTTCACAGATGAAAACCAAAACGAGAATTAAATCAGGTGAGTAAAATCATTTATCTCTTATTATTTACTGCTTGCGTCAATTGGTTTTTTTAATACGTATTTATTAAAGATTATAAAAATATAAGTAATATAAAAAAAAATATATGTATATGTTTTGTTAATATTCTTGAAAGAAATACGTTCGAACGAATTTATCATATGAAAAATATGTTCTAGTATCTTCTATACATTTTTTACATTATAATTAAGCGTCCTGTTCGTGTCTACCGGTGGTTGTTTTACATTATGCTTTAAAGTAAGTCAAAATAAAAAATGCATGGGCTTCGCTTTACTCGGTAATGCAAGTTACTAAAGCCACGTAACGAGAAAACGCGTGAGTGTACAATCGAAGCGAGATATAAATAGAACCCTCTATATCATTACCAAATTTAAATTCTTCCTACACCATTTTATCCTTTTTCCTTCGATTATGATTTATCTATGTCATTTAACGTTCTCTTTTGTTATTATCTGACCGAATCTTAAAACAAAATTCGATAAAAAGATTTTCTCGTAATGTTGATATGTAAGAAAAGGAACAGTTATCGTGTCGTTTTCATGATAAATCCTTCGAGTTGATAATACGTATGTATATATCATTCGAATATCCACTATAATAAAAACGCCTGTATGATCTTTTACAAATTATTAGTTTTATTTTCGTTTCCCACGAAAATGCATACGATTATGTGCAATGATATATTCTTAATGCGGTCAAAGATTGTCGAAAAAATAAGTGGCAAGCCAACGAGCGAATGCGGCCCTGCATTCAGGGTTAGTAACCTCCCTCGTGGCTCGCGTCGTACGATAATACTGTAGCACTATAAACCATATCGACCTATCCCCATGTGTTCTAGGATAAGGGATGTCTAGCCGGCTTTCGAGTGGTACCGCGAACGTACGAATTACACGTCTGAAAATAGTCAGACACCATCATCGGTTAACTCTTCTTCTTAAGTTATAGAGTTATAGTACGTCCGATAGAGCGCACAGTAATTTTCTTCTGTAATTTTTCATATACCGATACGACGGCACTACTATGTGACATACGTATTCATTTACCCCGAAAGGAAATACATGCGATAACGTTACAAGAAAAAGAAACAGGCAAGATAGAAGCAAAAATGTATTTTCAGGTTAATATTATTCAAAATTACATAACACTAAAGGAAAATTAAAAGTAGCTCGTTCTAAATTTTTTCTATTTATTTCCTTTTCCTTTCTTTTTTTTTTTTTTTTAAGGTCATACCTGGTTTTATAATGGTTTACGTCACCAATAAGAACATACGTAATTCTTGACCGATTTGAATGAACAAGATCTCGTTTTAAAAACGAAGATTTAATCTAGAAATACACTTTTCTGAACTTTTGAAAACGCCTTATTTTCTTTGAAAAAAAATCGTGTTAAAAAATGATATTTTTTCGAGAATAGTGTATGCATAAATAAAAAACTTTTTCAAAAATTTGAAGAACGAGATCCTAGATTAAACCCTCGTCTTTAAAATGGGATCTAGTTTTTCAAAATTGATTAAAAATTACGCCTATTTTCATTGTTGACGTAAATACTGTTTCCAACATTTTTCCCGAAGAAAAGTTTTCTACAGTGGCGCCACTCGGTGAAAGAAAAAGAAACTCGTATCCCCACTACTGATTTTTATATCATGCTTGAATAATGTATGTTTGTTCCGTAAAATAGCGATTACTTGCTTGCTTGTTGCGTTAATAGATGATGCTCAGATTTTTTAAACGCAAAGAAATGCGTTTCACGATGCTCGCACTTTAATAAGCTTTCGAGAGATGATTCTATAATAAAAATAAGAAAATACGTATCCAATCGTTCGTGTCAGTGGATCTGTCTGTAAAATATTTTTAGATTTTGGAAAATTTTGTAGTTCCTTTCATATTTTATAGACTATTTATATCTTATAGATTCTGGTGATTTTTTTTTATTGTACCGACATAAACGAAAATAATCAACTAATTTATTCTTGTTTTTTCTTATTTAACAGTTTAGTAAATTATTACTATCCAATCCCTTATATTTATCTAATTTCACATTTATTTTCTCCGCTGATAGTTGTGGAGTTTGTGCTGATCTAGAGGGGATACTATACTAGATAGAATACAGCAACGATATAATTTGATTTAAAACAAATACATATAAAGTATATACTTTTATCGATTATTTCGTCAAAAATAATAATTAGTGAACATACACGTATATTATATACTATTTTTATAAAGATCAAGAGTTCGTTTCTATATTATCTTCAAGGTTTTTCTTCCGAAGCTATTTTTTTATAGTTTCTTTTGTAGAAGTAATCCACTTTATATTATTACTATTATTACTACTATTACTATAATAATAATATATAATAAGTATAAATAATTATATAATAAGTATTCAATAATTATTTTTGCAAAAACATTCGACAAAATCTTTTTGTCGCAAATTTATATTCTGATTATTATATTTGTCAATTATATTTATTATTTTTTATGTCATGAAACAAATGCGTACCAACATCGTTTCCTAGCATGGATCACTGCAAGACGACATTGCTATCAAAGAAGATATACATATGAAAGATTGAAAGTGTAAGTTCACAGGTTACTAACACACTTACGTTAACCTATACGAAATTGTTATGCAGCGTGAGAGGGGTATAAGCACAAGTTATATACTCATACGATAGACGCATGGTGGGAACAAAGTTCCCCCCTTGCGCTTGTAGTTCATATTTTGTCCATACCTGTCGCTGAAGTCACACACGTTTCGAGTGAAAGGTGATGAAGAGTCTTGACGAAAATAAATTCCTCGCGATAAAAAGATATTTCACTTTAGAAATATCCACAAAATTTTATCGAACGACATTTTGGTATTTTAAGAATCCCGCGCTAGATGGCTCTGCCTCAGAATTTTAATATGCAATCCGTATATCCATATGCACGAGGAATAGAGATAAAAATCGTGGTAAATTTATCGTGAAAGGAAGATCAAGTGAAAAGGAAAATAGCGATGTATTTATGTAAACATTCTCGAAATAATAACTTCAACAATAAGAATGCATTAAACAAATCGTATTGTAATATCATAATTTATTATTAAAAATCTTCGCACGTGTAAATCTCTACTTTATCGATCCAGTCGGTGAAATTTTAAAACAGTTCGGAATTCTCTTCTGTTAAACGTATTTCCTAATAGGAGGAAATAATATTACGGTAATTACGTTCGAGGAACTTCTCAGAGAAATAACGCGCGAAATTTAAACTTATATTTTAATTTACGTTGAAAGTTATCATTAAGTGAAATTGCAATTTGAACAAATTTTTAACTTTTAAAATCGATAAACTCATCGAGAGTTGAATCATCTGAAACAATTGCAATATTCTATAGACGTTAAAATTCAACATTAGATTCGAATTACAGAATCGATACAAATTGGATACATTGGCTAAGTGTCAATCGAAAAGTACTGAATTATAAAAAGTCATCTTCTTCCGTATACTATTTCGCTAGAGTTTTCTTGGCCACGCTTAGGTACAGTCGAGAACTTTGGCCGTCTATATTATGCAAGTAGATCAGGTCAGGAAACGTGTACGTTTATGTCCGAATGCCGCGTTTCGCCTCGTTAAAGTTAATCCTCAACTAGCTTTTCGTATAATTTACAATATTATATCGGAAGCAATTTTAATGTTGTCAATTTCGTTTTTCCAGCTATCGCTTTTCGTATCATAAAGCAAAACTTTTCAATCCTTATGATAAAAGTTTTTAAATTAACAAATAAATTTTACAAATATATCTACATAAGCATATTAAATAAGACTCCATTTTATTTACAATTTGTGGAAATATAAAATAGAATATCACGTCATTTAAACTATTTACCGAAGGAATGGCTTCGTTAATGATCCCTAATTTCTCATGCTAAACCACAGCCAAAATCTTCTACATTTCTGCATTAATTATATTTATATTATTATAGTATAATATCGTTTGATATTTCGTCTTGCATCATAATGAATTATTTTATTCCTCGATCAAAAATCATGTAAGTCACTTCGTCAATAAAATTCTTTTATATATTCTATAGAATATATCGAAATTATGCACGCACATATTCAATAGCGAAAGAAACCATAATCTCGATAATATATTATATATTCGTGAATATGATTTCGTAGTAGTATTTTATCGTAAAATTCTTACCATCAAAAGAAAAAATTCACATGTAGATGATTAAGCTAATTGGACGATTAATTAATTAAAATAAGTTGAATATAAAATAAGCCCCTTTATATATTATTCCGATTATAATTAAACTTGATATAAATTATAAAAAATTTTCGTACCTACTTTCATCGACCGACTAAGTATCCAACTCGAAAGCAAAAGACACTTATTAAAGAATAAAAAAAAAAGAAAGAAAGAAAAATTATATAATAAAGCAATGAAGACTGATTAAGAAATAAATGTACATTTCTAATGATTGACAGAAGGCAAATCCAGCCTCTTTCTCTTGCTATTCATTTTCGCTTGTATCGAACCTTTTGGCGTTAAGGCTGGTAAAGAACAACCCTTCGAATTTTTTATTCGAAGACCTTTAAGCTCCAACCTTCGTATATAAGTCGTATTAGGTATCACGGAGACTGGACCAAAGTAGCAAACTTCTCGCGGACGACTGATTTGTAAAGCCGCTGGTTTTCGTTGTATCTCTTCGACGGTGCTATCGAATTCTATTTTGTTGCATAATTCTTTCGTATCGTGTAAAATCGTCATTTGCCACCTTAAATAAATTCGATTTGTTTGTCAATAAATGGAATATGAAAATTATTAAATAGGTAATGAGAAGATAAATTTTTACTTTCCAGCGCTGCCACGGCAAACTCTAAGATTTTGCTTGGCCGAAAAAACTTTTCGATCCTGGATCTTTTTCCTTGAAAATGAATTTAAATACGACTCCTTAGCAACATACATTTTTAATTCTTCAAGAAATTTCTCACTAAAATTTTCCTGGTGGAAAAGAAAGTGATCGAGTAAAGCGGAACAGTTAGGTCTGGTGTTTGGATCCATACGAAGACACTGCGAAAGAAAATCCAAGCTCTCTGAACTCCACGAAGGAAAGAGATTTCGTAAGGATAATGGTTCTTGAGAAATCATGAGCTCGTCGACGGAGGTAAATCGTAATGGTCTAGAAAGAAAGTTTTGTCCCATTGACACTTGTTTTTTACCAAGTGAATGAATACTTCCTGAATTTGAACAAAATAATAATTAATTTAACAATGATTCAATTTCATTATATCCATTCAGTTAAAATTTTACCTAGGACTTTAGTGATTCTGTAAAGCTGATCGATATCACTTTCTCCTGGAAAAATTGGATCGCCAGTCATAATTTCAGCATAAAGACAACCGACCGCCCAAATATCAATTTCTTTGCCATATCTCGAATCACCAACGAGAAGTTCCGGTGCACGATACCATCTCGTTGCTACATAATCCGTACAGGATTCTTTCGAGTTGCTGATTAATCGTGCGAAACCAAAATCGCAGAGTTTGATCACACCGTTCGACGATACCAAGACGTTTTCTGGTTTGACATCTCTGTGCATAATCTATTAATAAAAAAGAATCACTTTACTTTCTTTTATTTATTTCTTGGAAAAAAAATCAGGTCAGTACGTTGAAAAAGTTCATTTCGTGCATATTCCATTTGATACATGTAATTACGTTATTAAGAAATTAATGCATATATTATTTCTTCAATATATACGATCGGAATGTATTCCGTTTGCCAACATGAGATCAAGAAAAAATATTTTGCGAATTGTTCTAAGGTGAGTCAAATGGAAGAATGTAAATTAGCAAAAATCTGGTATAAAGCAAGGTTTAAACTTTGACTTTTTCTGGTACTTCATAATTAGTGCTATTCAGTTCAGTACCAATTACTAATGCTACCGTAAATGAATAGATTTATGTATATTCGAGATTTTCTAAAGATTATTTCTACAAATCTTCAACTAATCCTTGCTGGCGTTGTTGCTTCTACGATATGACTATTAATAAGGAACGTCGCAATCGTCACGTTAGTTGCATCCAAAATCTTACGTCAAAGCCAGAAAATTTGTTAAGGATTATATACACTTCGTTCGACCTTTAAAATTGGCACATTTACTATATATTTTGTTTACTGATTAGCAGTAATCTAATTTGGAAAACTTTCTGGATTAATAAAAAATTATTTGATACAAACGTAAATATTTATTACTAAAATACTACATAAAAATGTAAAACGATATAGTGGTAATAAATTTTCAGACGATTTCTTTATGTGCTCGATCGCAAATATTAAACGACGCTTTTCATTTTTTACAATAATATCATTTATGTATAATACAAGCAATTGTCATGCTGCTCACTGCATACGCATATGAATTTATCTAAAGCGACCTTGCTACGAAAACTGTTAACGTATCGAAGAAGGTCGATATTTAATAGATCTATTCAACTATCTCGTTTATCCTTAAATTTTATCTATAATAAAGATGAAATGTTAAAGGCATATAAAATGAAACGATAAAGCAAAAAAAACTAATGGATATAGAAATATTTCATCGAAATGTAATTTTCTTTCAAATTCTAATATAAAGAAGTTAACATCCCATCGAAAAAAAAAAATGAAAGAGAAGAGCAATAAAAATAAACATTATCTTGAAATCTTGCCAAAGAAAGAAGATAACAAACAAAAAATTAGTATAACGTCTTTTTAAAAATCATAAAATTTTCACAGACGAAACTTCATTGTTGTCCTTTAAAAACTCATCTTGATGCACGCAATACGAAAGAATCATTAACCAATGGTTGATCACTCACTTGATTATTGTGACAGAAATTCAGGCCACGAAGTACTTGAAAAATGTAGCGTTTCGAAACTTCTAATCCAAGACCATCGGGGGATCGTTCTAATTCATCGAGGACAGTGTGATCCAGGAATTCAAAAACCAAATAAAATCTTTTTCTACGGCGAAAGACCTCGATCATATCGATGATGTTCTCATGATGCAGTTTCTATATTGAAGAGAATAATACTGAAAAAAAGAAACTACTCTAATTAGAGAAATCAGATACGAATGGACACACAGATTACCTTCAACATCCGAATCTCTCGAAGGGCCAATTTTCGAACTTGAACATCCTCTTCTGTTTCTAAAAACTTTTTTATCGCGACCATCTGGCCGGTTTCACGATGTCTACATTTCATCACGATACCGTAACTACCTTCACCGACGATTTCAATATTCTCGTATTTATCCATTTTGTTTTCCGTCTACCCTTTCATGTCATCGGGACACTGTCCAACCGATCATTGGCAATCATCTTAAATTCATTCGCGAAACCTTTGAAAAGAAAATTGATATACTTTCTGAATCCACTTTCTAGAAATGTCGGAGAAATAAGAAAGAAAGAAAAGAAAGAAGAAAGAAATGGCGAAGAAAATGAATGAACAGGTTGCGGTGAACGTAGCAAAATAAAAATCGAGAAACGAAACTCCCTTTCGATCGTTACACTTTCGTCGTTACCGACAACAAACACGTGCTCGTCCTCCTAATAGGCCAAACTTCGAAGCAAAATGAAAGAAGAAGAAAAACAGAAAGAAGAAAATAAGAAATGGATAGAGAAAATTTTCTTCGAAAAATATCGTCCACTTGTAAACAACGTCGAGCAACTTTCAAAGAATCCGAAGTCCGAATTTTCAAAAACTCTATCACTCTTCTAAAAAGAAAGAGAGAGAGAGAGAGAGAGAGAGAGAGAGAAATGAACTTTCCTCGACGCGAACTCCGGCAAGGATAAGTTCCAACTGCTACTCAGGGTACCGTAGGAGTCTCTCATCGATGCTTATCGATCGGTTCGCAATTAGAGCAGAGAGTCTGTTTTCGTCAATAATAGCTAAACTGCTTGCCGTAGGAGGCTTATTATGTTTTAAGGGTGAAGGTGGAAGGAGTAGGAGAGGTACCAAGAGCGATGAGCTTACAGGATGATACGAATAGTCACGACCTACCCTCCTAACCTTTTTGTCATCCTTTTATTTCTCTTATTAAATTAATCTCGATCATTAACGAATTATTTTCGATTAGAACCGAAAGACTATTTCTCTCCTAATTCTTTAAATAACTCTTCGTATACTTTAGGATGAAATTTCAAAGAAAGGAAGAACTCGTTTCGACCTTAATGGGAGGAAAGATAGTAAGTAAACGTAAGAGAGAACTTGTTGGAGTGAAATTCGAACGTCTAAAGAGCGTCTGAACTTTGCGTGCCGAGAAAGCACCGAGGAAGCTCAACCTTGCGTAAGCTCGTGGAAAAGGTCAATCCCAGCGAACTTGCCGAATGCCAGAAACTTTTCCAAGGTCTCGTCAGCTGGACGAGGTGTCAAATTGAAGTTGTACGGAAAGCAGGAAAAACGACCTTACATTTTTCCAGTTCCACGACAATTTTCAAGAACATTCATTTCCGATGTTTACTTTACAACCGATTACGATCGAAAGATTCAATTAATATTTCTTCAATTTTCATTGAATTTCTTTTCACTATTCACCTTGAATATCCTTGAAGAGAATTAAAATCAAAAAATGATCACCTTGATATATAGTAATTTTCAAGGTAATGCGATAATAAAAAGTAATCAACGAGCGAATACTGAATGTAACTGTACATATATACATAAATGAAATCGAAAACTTGAAAAGATTCAATCATATCGATCTATATCTCGAAATTAATTAATCTGAAGTCAATCAGAAATACAGTCACGTTCTCGATACGTTCGAGTCACAATTCATTGAACGAATACTCGTAATCGATTAACGCGAATAGAATTTGTAAACTATTTATGGACGGGAGTTCGATGACTTTCCGTCTGCGGTCTTGCCAAACGCTTTCCGATCGCGTGTTTTACGGGAATTGTTCGACGTGGCCTCTTTCCCGCGACTATTATTTATGAAAATTAATTCTTTATTTAGAAATTGAAACTCTCTCAAATTTTAATCATTAGTTTTCTTCGAACATACAAATGACGAATGTACAAACATTTACTTACATACATGTATACGTACCCATAATTACATATATACATACATAACCGTAGTTACATATGTACATATATACGTGTTATACATATATATAGTTACATACGTACATATGTACATATAGCACAGTATTTAAACACGGACAAATATGTATATATTTGCGTACGTATATATATGTATATGTATATATGTACATATATATATATATAATATACGTACATATGTACGTACGTATGTACATATATGTATACATACATATATACACATACATACATAAATACTCTTGATCGTACGCACAGCGCTGTAATTCTTCGACTATGTGATACATCTATTTCAATGTTCACGTTTGACTCGCTAGAAATTCGCCTCAAATGAATTCTAAACGGGATGCTTCTTTCACTTTCTTCTCTTCTTTTCTTTTTATAACATATCTTTCTTGTCCTACGAAAATGATGGGATAATTTTCCTACTCACGATGATAGTAATTAATAACAATCATCTAAAAATTAAAAAACACACATATATATATATATATATATATATATATATATATGCATATGTATGTATATACATATATGCATATGCATATACAAAGAAAAGAGAAAGAAAAAAATGTACAGATGTGAACGATGAAAAAATGGCAAAGGCAACAAAAAAGTGAAAGAAAAGAAGCATGATCGTGTTCAGAATTTGTTCAAGGCGTATCTGTTAGCAGCGATAGTCTGTAGCGAGTCGAGAGCGAGCACTGAAATAGATGCACCACATGGCGGGGATCTTCGACTATGTGTGCGAGAACGAGTACGTCTTTCTACTGGTTCGCGTACTGGGAAAGAGACGGTGGCAGTATGTGAACGAGAGTGCCAAGAGTCGTAGAGAAGATTTTTACTCAAAATTGGGTCGACTCGATGAATGATTGTCGTGTCTTCTCCGAAAAAAATAAAAGGAAAAAATGGGTGATAACGGTCGTAAAGAGAAGACAAAAGTTTGACAGTGAACAATGAACATTTGCAAAGAGTCTCGTGACGACGTTTGTGATGATCATAATTCGTTTGAATACTTGTGACGTGTACAAACACTGATCTTCGAGAAGAAAGACTCTGTGTTAAAAATTCCATTAAAGATCGATATAAAAAAACAGAGAGAGAGAGAGAGAAATATAAAAGAAAAACTAAAGCAAAGATTCATATGGAATAATAAAGAAACACATGCGTGATTCTTTTCGATAGAATTCTTTTGATTGGACACCATAGAAGAGAAGAAAGTGGAAAGAGTCGAGTCGAGTCAATTGTCGAGCGTTGTTCACTCTTGACGCCTCGATGAAGATTCACGATCTTCTGGTGAGTTAACATTCTAAAAATACGGTGTAAGCTTCGTGATCCTACAGTGGAAATCTCCGAGCATCAAGGAAATTTCGCAGAGACGATGTTAGTAGTTGGTTGATAATAATACGCACTTAATATCTCAATAACAATTACAATTCGAAGAAAATTACAATTCGACCGAAATGGAATGAATAGTGTAGTTCTTCGGTGATAAGTAATTGAAACGATTTCTCCGAGAGAGAGAGAGAGAGAGATAAAAAGAAAAATAGAGTGAGTGAGAGAGAGAGAGAGAGAGTAGATTCAAAAATCGCTCTTGAGGCGATGCTCGTTCGTCTCATAAAAATTCAACTAAGCCGGTCAACCCGGCGTTATCGAAAACGGTGAGATTTGTCAAGGTTGTGATCGGTAACGAAACCCTGATGGCTACCTGCCATCCTAGACCACTGATACAACACCTGCAACTACAGGAACAGGCTCAGGTTGGCCTGGGTACTATCAACGGAGTCGGTAGTCAAGGACAAAAAGTGCTCCAGCAAACCCATTATCAGCCTCACCTGTTGAATTGGGTATATTTGGCGATCACCGATCAAAACTCAGCGCAACTTTCTGATCAGGTAAATCATCTAAGATGGTTTAACTTCTGTCTATCGTTAATATTCATAAGAAACTTTAAACTCGTTGATATGAATTTGCCAAAACTCTTGCGATTGCTTATTGTTTAAGAAAAAACTTCTGCCTGCGATCTGGAGCAATTACACAACGGCAAACTCTCAAACCTATCTACATCAAAACACTTTGAATGCTTCCGGAGCAATAGGTGCCAGTCTAGCCGATAGTATCGGTGATCTTGCTGAACATTTTACCGAATTGGATCTATTGGATAGGAAACCAATGAAGAGACCACCGTCTACGTACTTGTGTCATTTGTGCTTCAAAAAGGGTCACTATATCAAGGATTGTCCGCAGGTACGATGATGGTGCTTCTTACATCTCGTCCTATCAAAGTAATCAAAGTAACATCTATAAAAGTAAAAAAAAAAAGAAAATTCAAAACTTACACGTTATCCATAAATTCATGACCGTTCGTAAACGACACGCGTGCCTTGATATAACAGCGTGATACGACGATCAATTGAGCGCTAATTGAGACAACAAACGACTCCTCTGAAGTTGATGACGTCAGAAATACCGCTTCGAAAGGCATTCTATGAATTTACATGGCCCGAATCGTAATACATTGATATTACTTCGAACAGTATAATACTACGTTTTCTTGCAATTTCAAATTATCTCCTTGTTTTCTCTAAACGCGTTAACGACGAAATTAATTATTGTTTTCTTTTTCCTTTTCACTTACAATTAATCTCTATATTTGTTATTCGGCTAAGTCATACGATGATCTTATCTCGATCTCTCTTTATCGAGCAAGACGTTAAACAGAAAAAACTTGCATACTTGATAGACTAATTATCATTGTTTTTTTGATTAGAAAAATATTTCTTTCGTCTAATTGAAATATAAAATAACTTTCTACTTTAGGCTCGTCCAAAAGGCGAAGGTCTTACGCCTTATCAAGGTAAAAAAAGATGTTTCGGAGAATACAAATGTCCGAAATGCAAACGTAAATGGATGTCGGGCAATAGTTGGGCTAATATGGGTCAAGAATGCATGAAGTGTCATATTAACGTGTATCCTCATAAACAGGTGAGACTGTCGTAATGGACCTTTCATAATTTCATATAATGAGATATTGTCGATCTTAGATATTTTTCGAATGAACTTACATACTATTATGATATTGTTTATATCGAGTCGATTGTCGTATTATTTTCCCGAAGTATTATGCTCGCAGATATGTATGTGAAAACGGGCAAAATCTAATTATAGTTACATAGTCGCGCTCAGGCTCGTCGACTACCGTACAGAAATACTTGAGCGGATTCATCGAATGATTATGTTACGACGGACTTTCCTTTTTTCTTTTCACGGGAATTTCTTTCTACGTTGAAAAAAAAAATATATATATATATATTTAAAAAATATATATTTTTTTTGTTTGTAAACGTAACACACGGAAAACAATGCTTATCGATTTCGTATAATCATAAAAAATGTTACCAACTGTTCTGATAATTCTCTTTAACATAATTGTCGAATTATTTTCTATAATTCTCTATTTTATTCAATTTTTCTTTCGTTATATTTCCATGTTACTTTCAGAGACCATTAGAACAACCCGACGGCTTAGATGTGTCCGATCAAAGTAAAGAACATCCTCAACACCTCTGTGAGAAATGTAAAATTCTGGGCTATTATTGCAGGCGTAGTCAATAACAACGAAAAATATATATGCGCCTTTTCTAAGACCATTCTAAGGCTATTTAAAATTCTATGTTACCGTGCCGTTGCTAATAAATTTTTTTCTACGTTCTATGCACATACTTTCGGATGTGTAAGAACGCATGGATGTATTTTATTCCTTTCGATAATCTCGATGTTAATTACTGTTAATACAACAACGGAGTATTTTTTTGATCAGCTGAGGAATCAGAACTTTCATACTCAGGGACAAATTTCATAAGATCTGTGAGAATGCAGATACAACGCTCTGTTATACAACAGTTAACGTAATTACACTTAAAAATTAATAATAACAAAAAACGAAAGTGATGCGAGTCGAAGAGTTTATAATTAAGTTTTTAACTTTTTATTTTCTCAAATATATAAAGAGTGTAACAAAAACGCGTAACAAACTTTTACGAAATGAATTTTTTATACGTAGAGAAAAAAATAGATTATATCAAAATAGGCCCCAAAATTATGATTAATTTCTGAATTATAAGACTTTCAAGTATGATCTTATTGTTAGTGTGCTCCAATTATTTTTATTTTGATTTGCTGGAATTAAAACCGAAACATTAGTTACATCATATTAAAATATGTAATCATATTTAGTGAATTTCTTTTTGTACTGAATGTCTTTAATATCTGCAAGTGGATTATCGTATTAAAAACCGTAAGTACTTAAACGTGTTCGAAACTCAATGAAACGATAAACTGAGATTTGTATTCGAGCAGTCGGTGATCATTTTGAACATTTCACGTAAGGAATTATCATCAAAGTCATAATATAATCATAATATAATCCCAGCAAACAAACATAATTGGTATAAACTAAAATCATACTTATAATTTAGAAATTAAGCATTTCTGAACTCATTTTCATATAACATCATTTTCTTTATAAATGAAGAATCCATTCATGAAGTTTCGTCACGTATTTTTGCTTTTTTTACATTATAAATATTTGATTATGATTCTACGTCATAATGAGACTTTTATATAGTTGATAAATAAATTCTTTAACTTACACCACTTTCCTATTAATACGTTCGATTTAATAAATACATAATAACTCTTATGTATATCAGAAAAAGAAGAAAGAGAGAGATAGATAGAGAGAGAGAGAAAGAAAGAGCGTATGTTCATCTTTTATTTTAATTATTTGTCACAATCTAAAGAGAATAAGTGTTAAGAAACAATACTATTCGATACTGTACATACACATAATATCTGTCAAGGCGAGAATTTGACATAAACGTGCTATAATCAACTCTATTAAAAACTTAAAAACGTTAGAGAACGACTAGGAATACTTGAGAGATATGACTTATACGCGTTTGAAGTTAGATAGTAGTTTTATTGTATATTAATAATAAGTAATGAAACGAATTTTCCATCGCCAAAGAAAATAACATTAATAAATATATAATTTCGATATATATACTTCTTTTTTTCTGCAAATATGCAATGCTAATATTATCATAAAATTATCAGAGATTAATGAAAAAAAATACATTTGAGTTGAATTATTATTATTATTATTAAAATTCTTATTTTATTATCATGATTATTATTTGATCAAAGACGTCGAAAAAATTAGTGATTCGATTCAAATATTTCTATGTCTTGACTGAAGTGCGTAAATTTATTTCTTTGGTTTTTATATAATTTCTGAATACGGCATTATATAAAGCATTAACAAACTTTAACAATCACATGAATCACCTATAGGAAAATTTACGAAATTCAATACTAAATTCTGTATGTTTTATGTACTTAAGAGCGGTTATCAAAAATTTACAACCAACAAAAAATCTGGCTATCTCGAAGGAGAAATCTAATAAAATATCCACAACAATAACACATTGTACAGAGAATCAAGTAGAATAACATATCATATTATTATATTTTTATTAATATATTATGTGTATATATATATATATGTATACATATGATATGTATATATATATATACATATATATATATATACATATATATATATATACATATATATATATATACATATATATATATATATATATATCATCGCTGTGCCAAATATACAAGCCAAAGATGTATGGTTTCATTTTTACCCGACATTATACTGATCTATAGTACTTAAAAATTTATCATCTGTAAAACATGATTTTACCTTTATAGAAATAGTTATATAATACAATATATATAACGAATGTACAGTCGTCAAGGATTTGTTACGACGAACAGACGGTCCGCCGCGGGATCCTCGCTAAAATACGCTGCAGAATTAAACATCGTTGTCGCTGTAGTATCTACTGTCGTCGTCTGCAAATAAAATAGACAATTACATTCTCCATCAATAAGTACAAATATCTACTGATGTTTTCTATAAATTTCTATACGGAAATATATCATTGGATGTCTTATTGATTCTTAAAATTTATTATAAAAATATTCAAAGATTCTTATATATAAAAATAATATCTCGTACTATCTTGATACTTATTTCGGTACAAAGATAGCACTTTATTGGTTACTATTTTCTTTCTCCTACTATCGTAGTGGACATAAGGCACGTATCAAACGTTTTAAGTAATACTTAAATCTAATAATATCCCGATTAATTCGCTATTTATTGCGGTTTAGCTAGCTGCTTTATCAAAAATTGTTCTAACTCGAAATGATTTACAACGTACTTCAGTCTAATTCAAAGAAAAAACGTTAATAGAATCAATCGACACCCGGTACGTGTCACTCTTATTGCTACGACACAAGACATTGATTCACCTCAGATGTATCAGCACAATGTGAGGGATTCACTGTTGCCATATGTTGAAACTCCTGATTTTGTTTGTAAACGAAGGGCTGTGTACAGGGATCTTCTAACGAACATTTTTGTTGTTGCAAAGAATGCTGCTGTATCCATTTTTCATATTTCTGCGTTGTAGAATACTCGTTTTTTTGATTTATCTTCGAAAGTCGATCGATATCTTCTTCTTTTAATCCCGACTGCGGGTGTAGCTGTTGTTGTTCGGATACTTCCATTTTATGTGGCACTATTTGACAAATATCGAATACACGTTGAGCAGCTGGCTGTACTGCAACTGGACTGGATACGCTTGGTGGTGGTTGATTTACTAAAGTGATTACTTGTTGCGTTTCCTTACTTTCAAATCCAAGAGGAGGTAAAGAAATCGGAATAGGGATTCCTCCGGTTCGTGGAACACCTTCGAATTCAGATGCGCCTGATTTTACTTCCAATGTATGAGAAGTATTTTCTTTCTGCGAATGTGAAAGCTCTGTTTGAGGAGCTACGGTTTTTGAAAATGAAGGTTGTTGTTGACCAATTAAACTAATAACTTGTGGAACTTGCTGCGTTTGCGATGATAATGGCGGAGGAGGTGGTTCAGGAAATAATTCTGCCTTTAACGTTGGTAAAAATCCATCGATTGCTCTCCACGTTGGAGCCCACAAATTGGAACTAGGTGCCAACACGTTTGCAGAAGACATTACCAACAACATGTTTTTCAAGGACTCAGGTATTGCTTCGAACAAAAGCTCGCTATTGTCTGCGTGCATGTAAGCACGCAATAGGTCCAGTACTGTCAACCAAAGAGGAAGAAATCCAGGAAGAGTTAGTAAAGGTGTTAAATGATGAAGAAAGACCTTTGATAATAGCATGGCAGCTCTAACTCTTGTCTCTTCAACGCCGATAGGATCATTAGTTGCAATAGGTCCAAGTAATTGAGCTAACAAAGGGAACAACACCTGTTCCAAACATTGCGACCATTCGATGGCCGTCAGTTGAGCCAAATCATGAGCGAGTAATGTACTTTGTAAATTTGTAATAGCTGCTGTACGAACTGGTCTACGAGCGTCACAACATAGACGCGCAATTCCTTGCAAAAGAGGTCTCCAAGCTTGAGGCCAAAGAGAAACTCCTTCTGTGGTTCCACCTTCTTCGGCCCACCATCGAAAAACATGAGCAGTTCTTGTATGCAATACGTGCATCAAATCCAAAAGGTGTATAGGACATTGTTGATAACCAAGTGGTTCTTCCGTATTACTATGTATTCTGTTACGTTTTCCAGCACATTGAAGGGCAGCTTCGGCAAAAGTTCTTATACAACGAACGCACATCTCGAAATTGAATGGTGTTACGTGAGCCACGTCTCGAACTAGAAAGGTCAAACTTTCACAACACTTGATTAAAGCAGCAGGATCGTGAGGTTGCAGGTCTCGATCTAGAACTATCGTATCAGCAGCAACCGGAAGTGGTGCTTCTGTTCCTGTTGGCGACACCAGTACCCACTCCGGTACAGGACTGATAGGTCTAGGATCAAGGACAGATGCTCTGCTATTTGCTACTTCATCTACTACAGTATTTGTCTGTTTAGGTGACAAAGCACCCGCTCCGGCACACTCCAGCAAATTAAATACAACTTTCCAATCTTCTGTATTATGAATATTTGCTGCACCTGTTTTTACTAATTCGAACAATCCGTAAGCGATCTGTCTTGCCAAGGGTGGACAAGCGGAGGAAGGTAGATGAGTCAAAGGTAGCAAAGGTGGTAAAACCGTATATGCAAATTCTTCTCCGCGTAATAATCTGATAGCCAATCTCAGCATACCCACTGTTACTCTCTCTAAAAGATATGGATGATTTTCTCTGGCGCTTGTAGTTAATAAACCATCCAAATGAGCTTGTACTATCGGCCATATGCACATTACTCTATCCCGATTTTGAATGGTCACTTCTAATAGTAATTCTAATAGAAAAACTGAAATATCTTCATCGTCTGAATTTGCCGACACAAGGGCACCGATAAGTGAACGAAGGGATTCGACCTATAAAGATTTAAAAAAATTATAAATTATGAGGGAACACTAGTTTTAATAATTTAATTTGATCGATCGTTTACCTGTAAGAATTTACTTTCTTCTATAATTTGTTTTAAATAGCAATTGGCTACAAATTCGGTAGCTCTTTTGCGAGCGGTTGCTTCTGCGGGATGAGGCATTCGAGAAGTATCTAACGCGATATATGAGTACAAACTGGATAATATTCCTTGATCGACCGGAGGTTGTTTCGGTGTTGTTGATTCTCGAATCAAAGACACTTTACCAGACGGATCTATAAAATCTTCTCCTTCTGTAAGGCTCTTTGGTAACAATCTTGCCTTGTACAACGCTTGCAGGCAATCGACGATATTTTTCCATGATGCTCTCAAAGCATTCCCATGTGAATGCGTAATTTTGAAAAGCGTACGTGCAGCTAATTGACATTTTCCACTACCTCCTATATGAAGAACAACTTGTTCAGGTTCACCACCTGTTGCTAGTCCTGTGAATTTGCAGAGACTGACAACAAGAGTATCTAAGTCACTACTGATGCTATAATGAGCGCTTATAGCAGCACAGCTAAAATTAAAAGAGATTAGTGTTTTCTTTTTATCTTTTTGTTAAAATAATCAAAAAGATACGAAAGTATAACTTACCTAAGAAATGTCTGAGCTACTCTGCGTTGCAAAGCTTTATCTGGTGCTTTGTCGTATGCTCTACACAAAGCACTTATAATCGGAGCCCACGCGTGCTCTGCTAATTCTTTATCAACAATCTCACTAGCATTTCCAACTTTCAAATATGAACTTTCTGGACCAGCACCTCTACGTAATAATACCTTCCACAAATAATTATCTTTAACTAAACCAGTTTGTTCAGCTGGCATTACAATTTCTTCTCCCCTAGCAAGTAATAAATAAATTATGAAACTTAACGTGTAGCTAAAAAGTAGTATAAAAAAAAATTTTTCTAAAATCCTCACTTTATAGAAGAATATATCTCATCCAACATATCTTGATCAAAGTCAGCACCACCGTTTACTTTCTTTAAATTTCTCTTGAATTCGTCAGCGGTCATAGGATTATTTTGTCTTTTGACATTATAATTGTGCTGATCAACGTTTAACATAATTACTGCATATGCCAAAGTAAATGCCGCGTCTGCTGAACTAAATGGTTTGCCATTACTATCCTACAACAATAAATGGAAGTAATTCAATCATTAATTAATAATCATGTTTCACAAATTGAATTAAAAAAAAAAAAGGGAAAAAGAAAAAAAATTTTACTTTTATCGTTATTATAAACTCACATGCCAGTGTTCAGCGAACTTCTCAAGCAAAAGAGAAATAAGTGGAGCTTCGCCAGGTAATCTGAAAGACTCTAAATAGAGCCTTAGAGCTTGATCGATCCGAGTGTTTCTTAGATCAAAATTGTGTACAAAACAATTAAGAATATTCTTATTCTCTTTCTTACTTATATATTCACCAATGGCTTTTTTGTCAAGTCCAGGATTTTCTCTCAAAAGTTTAGCAACCTTTTCCGGATCAGGATGTCCTGGACTACCTCCTAAAAGCCCGTGTTCTGTAAGTTTCGTGATTCCTTCTCGAGGATTTTCATTAAACTTTTCTGTTCCTACTATCAACCACTAAAAAGAAAGATTTATTATTTTGTGCATTTAATAACTTTATATAAAAGAATTGATATAAAAAGAAGAACATACCCGTTTATTTGTTTTTATAGAAAGTAATTCTTCTCGCGTTGGAAGATTTTGTGAGGTACTATGCCTGGAAGATTTGCATAATTCTTTGTAGCCTTTACATCTAATTTCCATGCCAGAAATAAGCATAAATATTGCATCCAAGGAAATGAATTGCATACTGTGCATATTACCCATAAGAGCAGAGGCATTCTATGAAAGCACAGTGAATAGAGAATCAAAATCTTAAATGATGATCTCATAAATTCTATCTTGTATGTTTTTGATATTAACATACCTTAGAAAGCAATTTCATTAACTCTTCATAAAGATTTGTCGAATACAATCCACAATCATAATTCAGATACAATTCTGCTGGTAATCCTGGTATTCTCCATAGCCTTACGATAGCTTCTATAATCAATAAAACGAACTGATATTAGTTACGTTCCGATATACTGATACGAGAGAAACAAATTTGTTTAAAAATTCAATAAATATTTACCAAGTGCTAATTCACGTTGTTCGTACGATATCCTATTAGAATCTGAGCTCACTATTTCTGTTAATTTAATTATGTAATGCTCCATTTGAAATTTGAGATACTCTCTTTGTGATTCAAACAGTAAAAAAGATACTTGCAAGTCTGCAGCAAGAATCGATAATCTATCAGTTCCAAGAAGCTGTTACGAACAAAAGAATCACTGTATTAATAGTGTTTAAAAAATAATACTGATCGTATTCATTGCTTGTATTTTGATTTGATCATGTTATCTTACATAATTTTGTAATTTTTATTTTTACCAGAATAAGATTCCGACAGAGATCATCTTTCACCAATAAAAGTAGAGATGGGAAGTTAGATAAAGCATCTGCTGCAATTTCCAATGCTACTTGCAATAAATTAAGACCCAGATGAGTCATAACTTCATTATTTTGTTTATCAAGAGGACTACATAAAGAAATTAAGAATCTAAATAGCTCGCGCACACACAAAGCACCATATGGTGCTAATTGTTGAAGTGGCATAAATCGAACTCCCTGAGTATTAATATATTCTTCTATTTGTTCTGGTTCTTTCGTTTTCGATATTTTAGATGTATTAGTAATACTTTCGTCTGTGGATAAATCTTCTACACTACCAACTGGTGATTGTATAGTGTCAATACATTTTTCTTCATCTATTGATCGTGTTTCTAAAAAATAAAAGACCAAGAATTGTGTGTGTGTATATGTGTGCGTGGATTCGTGCGCGCACGTGTGTGTGTATTTATTTATGTTTATAAGTGTTATGTAAAACAAGCGCATTTTTATTACCTTGACCCTCCACTACGTTTTGTTTAAGAGAATTATTAGACTCTTCTTCTAATGTACCTTTTGTATTAACTATATCTTCCTTTCCTAAAATTTTTATCTCTACTTGGGAAATTTCATCCTTTTGTGATCCATTAATACTATCAGTTTTCTCTATCTCACCGTGAACTTTTTGTTTCGTGTCATTCAATGAATTTTCTTGTTTCTGTTCCTCCGAAATTTCATCCTTAATAGACTCGCTCTTGCTATTGTCGGTTTTGTTATTATTTTCCTTGTTATCATTCTTTTCATCTTCTATTTTATCAGATGACGTTCCATGATCTAAAGAACCTTGCATATCTACAATGTTTCCTCCTGCAGTAACAGGCGCAGTAGCTACATTTTCTGCTCTAACTTTATCGACTGAACTCAAAAGATGCGTTTCATCTTCGATATCATCTACATTCGATTTTAATCTTGGTTTGGAATGAATTTTATTCTTTTTATGTTTAGTACGTGTACTTTCCATACTATTCGTTCTCATTTTCTATATAAAAAAAGAAAAGGAAGAGAATATTCTATACCTGTTAAACTCAATCAATTATTAACATACCTTCATACTCAATAAAACTCTTGTGTCATCAGCGAACAATGGTAATCTAGTGAAAAGATGCTGTACTATATCTCGTAGACAATGCTCTGCTGTTCTTCTTAAAAGTTCTAAGCATACGATAAAAAGTGATTAAAATATGCTAAATATTTTATAAAATTGTATACTTTTTGTGTGTAATTTTGATTAATGCATACCACTAAGACGTGTTTCAAAACATATCCTAAAACAGCTAAGCATTATTTCGCAAATACTTTCATTGGATAAATGATCCCCTGCTGGTGCTAGCATAAGTGCTTTTAAAACTTGCAATATTCTCATAAGAACAACTCCATCTCCAGCTGCATCTGTACCTACAAATCTAGCATGAGTAACGGCATCAGCTATTGCTTCTACACACGTTGCTATTGCAGAATGATCAGGATCTAAAATGATCAAATGAAATTTATGAAATATCCGAAACTCGGTATAACGTCAAAAAAATGACATAATACGTACTAACAAAGCCATAAGATATAAATTTATTAACGGCAGATAATGCAAGACTGGTAACGGGTCCTGTAGTTTCTTCAGAACGTATGATTTCAAGAAACGGAGCCAAGAATACACCAGGTTCCAACTGAGACAAATCTTTTACCTCATTCAACGCTTCCTTCAACGTCGACAAGCCTTTTATAAGGGCATCCTGATCGTCGTCCTTAACGATGAAAAAATATCGCAACACCAAATAATACGAATATGAATAAATCGGAAATATGAATTAAAACAAAGAATGATTATCCTCTGATTCGTTTACTTTAATAAATCTTAGCTTTTCTATTCAAAACCACCTGCCATACTGTCGTTACAACCTGTTTGATTTAAGAATTATTGAAATGCATATGCTTAATGAAGACAAAAAAAAAATAAACGACAGTATGCTTGGACGTGTACATTTAATACTGATTCCTCGAAACAGACTTGTTTCTTATGAAAATAAATAATTGACAAGAATGATTCTAACCTGATGAGAATGTGAGGACCATCGGGTACCTCGTCGCATCGCTGTCGCCAAGAGACAGACCTCGCCTTCGACAACATAAAGGCCGCCTCCTGGACAGGCCGTTTTCGGGATCCTGCTCATTTTCGCTGTTATTATTTCTTACGCCATGTTTGTATTTAGGAGCCCTTACAAGTAACTTGATAATTCGTAACGTCAAGTGTCAGGAGTGTAGAACACTTCCAACACGATAATCATAAACTTCAGAATGCATAAAGATAGACAATTTTCTTCATCGTCGTGCTCCTCTCGACGTTATCGACCGTTCTGACATAAAATTGTTAAACAACGAACTTACTGACGATTACTCAACGTCTATATAAGAGTCAAATAAATTGTTAATAAATTAACATCGTTGATTATTTCATTCATGTTCCGTTAACAAAAATTATAAATCTTAAATATAGTAGTAGATTTTTTGTTCTATCAGGTTGAATAAAATATATCTATATAACTGGAGAATAATATAACTATAATCGATTGTAGTTATGTGTTAAGTTTCATTCACAGAATCGGCTCAATCGAACGCACAAGTACTTGCGCTTGAGCAGAGACTACGTCTTTTTAGATCGCTTATTTATCATCGACGTGCATTTTAATTTCATTGGTTGGTAGAGTAGAAATTCAAGGAAAATTTATTATTATTACGATTATACATTTGATTACAATATTACATGCAACCCAGATTACGACATTATAAGTCATAATAGCGCGGTTTTTATCGATTCATCGAGATCATTTTAACTTATTTTACTGTGCATTTTAATGAAATTTAGTGAATTTTAAATATCGTATAACAATATTCTTTCAAATTTGAAGATACTCTGTCATAGATATTCGAAGAGATCTATCGTTAAGAAACAGTAACGTTAAAAGGTAAATTTACTTTTATATAGTTTTCGAAAATTCATTTGTTTATTACTTTGTAATAGCTTAAATAATTAATACACATTTTGTGTTCTATTATATTGAAAGAACACATAATATAGGAAATAACAAAAACGAATCGGGCATACGTGGCCCTGCATTGCAGCTTCTCACATATTTTTATTCATTGATTATCAAAGATCGGAAAACTTTTTATAAATTTATTTACGTTATAGCCAACATTTTTAATAGCCAAATATTTTAAAATAAGAAATGAATAACGGGTTTTAATTTTTTCTAAAACAAAAGAGAGAAATTTATCATTTAAGAAGCTGAATGAATTCTAGGTGTGGTCTTGACCATATAAAGTCCTTTAATTTACATGAATTTATGGTTTATTAACCGTTTATAACAATACGTATAAAAAAAATTTGTAATTCGACCTTGCAATAGTGTATCTATCAGTCATCATGTATTCTTTCATAAGAAATAAACTGCGTATAAATTTTTACAAAATCACTATAGCTTTAATTGGTACCATGGAAGATATACCTAGTGAACATAATTCCGATTATATTAACTACAACGACGACTGTAAGTGAAAGCAAAAGAAATAACAATAATTTAAACTCTAAGTCGTTTCGATTTAGACGATTTATTACTCTAAGACGTTTTCGTTACGAGTCTATAATGTCATCTTAAGATTAATTAGTTAAGATGATTGATCATACCTTGTAATACCACATATACCTGGATAACTAATTTCTTTAGCTCAATTCAATGGGTTCAGTTTCCAGTACACAAAAGATCATGCCTGCAACACGAGAAATGGTCGATCAACTGATCGCTTCAGATCAAATTGTTATATTTTCCAAGACGCGTTGCCCGTATTGTAAAATGGCAAAACAAGTATGTATACTTTTTTTACGTAACGAAATCGATTCAGTTATATTTACAAATGCATACATTTCTAATAGGTATTTGAATCGTTGAAAAAAGAATATACTGCCATTGAATTGGATGAAAGGGATGACGCAGAAGAAATCCAATCGATATTGGGAGAAATAACAGGTGCGAGAACAGTTCCTAGGGTATTTGTTAAAGGAGAATGCCTTGGAGGAGGTACTGATATAAAGAAGCTTTATGATAGCGGAGAATTACAGAATAAATTTTAAATTGTTGGTAAAGAGCATGTACCTGGTTTCTTTATGTAATATATCAAATAATCATGATACCGTGCATTCTATACTATGTTACATAACAATAGTAACTGAATTCTATATGTAATAACAATTCCAATAAATACTTTGACTTAAAAGTATTTATAAGGTGATAATTCATTACTCATAACAATCACAATTACTTATCCATCCATAGACTATCCCATAAAATATAGAAACACTTATATTAGCTATTGACTACTTACATTTACATATATTATACAATCTTACGTAGATATGATACCAAGTTATTATAAATAAAGATATTAATAATCGTAAAAATAAAAATAAATAATTTATTTGAATCATACAAAGTAACAATAAAATGAACTAATTACACGGCATTAAGATAATGTTAATTATACATATTGATTACATGCATACACAAATGCAATTTCGCTCATACGGGACACGTATGTCCGACGCGTATGATATTCAACGGTTTACGGGTCTCCAATCACCACGTGTCTACAAATGTAGATTTCACTTAGATGAGCCAATTCGCCTAAAAATATCCCTAAATACATATATCGAACAAACTGTGTATCCATCAAATTTTTTAACGAGCAAACGACGATGGACTTCTCACAATATCGGAAAATATTGGTTTACGTTCTGACATTTCTCGCTTACGCGTGGTCCGGTTATGGTGCTGGATTATTGGGAAATCTACGAGATGCTGTGTTAACGGCCGAATCGGTGTTTCAAGATTTATTTGAAAATGCCATAACCGTAGCGAAAAAAATCAAGGATATACATGAGGTATTCGATGCCGCTGTTGAAGAAAATTGTGTTTTCTATTGTCCCGGAGGTACGTATGTACTTATTGGCAGTACTTTGCTGTAAAAATATATATTCTCTTCTTCGTCTCACTAAATTATTTTTATATCGTTTTTATTGCGGTTATATTATTGGTCGAACGATACTGCAGAAATGAAAACTTCGTTTAACGATTGCATAATTTTACATAAATTTACGAATCGCGAAATTACTATATTCATTTTATCGATCTGAAGAAAATACAATAAAATCATCAGTATGTATAAAATGCGTCATTTTTGAAGCTCTTCATAAATTGCGATAAAATCCATCAAAGGTTCGATATCTATGAATTGTAAATTTGTAAATTGTTCTAACCATGAAATCCAATTCGTTTGGACGTACTATTTACGAACACGCTTATTGGTCGTTCATGAAACGTATATTGTGTACGTTAGAAAATGGCGCGATGATTTGTATTTACAGGAGTTACACCAAAAGCGGATTGGAATCACAAACCACAGAGTAACGGATGCGGCTCGTTGGGAATAGAGGTTGTAAAACTATTCGATAAGGTTCAATATTGCATATTTGAGAAACGATTTAATGTGATTTATTTCTATTTTTAAGATAAACCAAGAGTATCTGCCTTTAGCAGAAATGACAAAGTGTTGCGATCAACACGACATCTGTTATGACACATGCAATTCGGACAAAGAAAAGTGCGATTTAGAATTTAAAAGATGTCTGTACAAATACTGCGACGGATATCAAAGTTCTGGAATAACGATTGTCAATACCTGCAAAGCAGCTGCAAAAATGCTATTCACGGGTACTACGGCCCTAGGATGTAAGAGCTATATGGATGCTCAAAAAGAAGCTTGCTATTGCGGAGATAAATGGAGTAAAAATAAAAAACCTAAAAAGGCTGCACAAGCCGGTGGGGAATTGTAATTTAGTTATTTGTAATTAGCGTTTCTCCTTATGTAATTTACTTATTTAAAATTTGCGTCGTCTCTATGTTCCCTTACCTTTGTATATAATCCATTATCGAGAGTACATAAAATATTTTGTATTTAAAACAAAAACATTAATATATCGTTACGTTACATAGATGTACACAAAAGTTTAAATATATTTTCTGCTTTTTTTTTTTTTTTCATATTAAAATTTGTACGACTAATTTTCGAAAGTCCTTATTGGTCGACCTCGACATCGTCCTATTGCCCATCTATTTATTTTCGTTTACAAAACAAATGAAAATATTTTAATAATAAATATGAATGTTATATCGCAATGAAATTCGAGTAATTCTGTAGAATTTAAATTCTCAAGTAATGCAATGTATGGTTACAATACGGTCGCATAAAGTACGGAAATAACGTGGAGAATGGGAAATAAAAACTCCACGCAGCCATGTAAAACACAAAACGACCAAAAAGCAAACGTCAAAGACAGGTAAGATATTTATTTCGTTTTCTTCATTGTCCTCGCGACGATAAGGTTAATTTAATCAATGTCGGTCACTATGATTACCGATACGTTTCGCGTTATATCGACGATCTTTCCTTTCCATCGAATTATTAAAATGGTAATGATAATCGACTAAATAAAAAAAAAAAAAAAAGAAAAGAAAAGAAGAACAAAATAATCAAAAAAGTAAAAAGAAAATAAAAAGAAGAGTAACGTTCTATAAACTCCACCTTTTTACAATTGAATAATATATATATTTTTTTCACGTACTTCTTAACAATCTTATTCATAAAAAAGTATCAAATGAGCAAGACATAAGAAAAAAAAAAAAAAAGAAAAAAAACGTTTACCTCGTTTCACTAAGTTACGAAAAACAAACGTAAAAATCTGCAAAAGCATACTTTTCAGTTTTTACTTTGCGTAGCACAGGTTATCGTAATGGAAAGACGAAGAAATCGAGGAACGTGAATAACCCTAAAAGAAATTCACAGATATTGAGGAAGAATTTTGTTGGAAATCGTTCCACCAATCCCTTTATCATTTTTTTTTTACGATTGCGTAACAAGAAACCCAATGAGCATGTAACGGTGATAGCTCGAGCAGCCGGAAAATTATGGACGCGCATGTCTCCGGATCAAAGAAGAAAATATATCGATTTGGCAAATGCCGAGAAAAAACGACGAGAGGAAAAAAGACGAAAGCGTAGATGTACGAACAAGTATGTTTGCTAACTAACACGTTTTTACTTTATTCACTCTTGTAGTATATATTTTCATTTGTATCAAATTAATAAACTTTTTGAACATTTTTTCTACTTTGCTACACCCTCTCCCTTCCCCTCCCCTCCCCTTCTCTCTTCTCATAAACCCTTACTCCAAAAATCTTTCTCATTTGATACTTCTTTCCTTTAAACGTAAATGTAAATCTAAAAAACGACGTATTTCTTGTTTATAGATTCAAATAATAATATATCGCAAAGATGAGTTCAACGAAAAATTACAGAGAGGAAAAGTTTTTTAATTCGAAGATAAAGAAAAAAATAAAAGGAAAAAAAAAAGAAAAGATAAGAAGTGGATGTGACGTTACACAAGGAAGAAAACACGCTTTTCATTTTTAGGTTGCACTCATCAGTAACACGCGCACGGGCATATACACACACACATATATATATTCATACACTACTGACAATTTTTATATTTTTTGATTTGTTTTTTATTTGTTAGTATTTTTTAGATCTATGTACAATAAATATTGATGTATTTTTACACTATTAATGACCTTCCTTATCGCTTACGAGTTATACTACAAACTAGGCGCAACTCGAACGTTCGCGCTCTTATTCCTCTTGTTTGAAAAAATTAAACTCGAACGCGTACCATAAATATATATATATATAAATAATATATATATAATATATATAATATTTATAATATAATATATATATATTATTTGGTCTGCGGCCATTCCGCGAAGCGTTGTACACGAGAAAGGGGTAATTTGAATTTAAAGTCATACGAACGAGCACCCGTACGCCCTTATCACGATAAGGAGGAGATCGTCGACAATGCCACCTCTCGCGCGTTTCAATACAAAAAATAATTTTCGCTAAATCTCGCAACGCTTCGTGGAAGAACCAATCGTGCAGTCATAAACCTTTTTCTGTTTTTTTTTTTTCCTTCGAAACTAGTGTGCCCCCTCGCGGTACTGAATAATAAAAATGTTACGCATCATGGCGAATGATAGATAAGCGAATGATAGATGCGTGAACGTGCGGGATGAGTAAAATATAATTATGTATGTCGATTGGTGTAGTAAGAGTAACGCGATAATATTATATTAATAAAAATAATAATAATAATAATAATAATAATAATAATAATAATAATAATAATAATAATAATAATTAATAATTAATAATAATAATCAATAATTAATAATTAATAATAATTATTATTATTATAATAGTAATCATGATAGCGCGCGCGTGCGCGATGACGCGACAACGATAATAGTAAAGACTGTGATGCTGATGATAATGACGATAACGATGATGATAATGTCGATGACGATGATAATGTTTATAATGACAATGACAATAATAGAATAATTTCTGATAATAGAATTGTCATAGTGATAAGTAGTTTTATAATACATATAAAGTACAGCGTGCCCCGAAGAAAACGTAAACAACAATGTTCAACAATTTATAATATCAAACAGAATATTATTTGTAAGTATTTATATATATATATATATATATATATGTATGTATATATATATATATTGTTTGTTTGTATATATATATATATATACATACTATGATACATAAAACATAACACTGTTGCGCGCCGATGTCGGGAGGATGAGACCCTGCTGAAACATACGTATGTATATGTATTCGCTTTGATCGATTTGAAGAGACAAATCGATGGGCCTACATTGGCCTTTAAAAACTGATATCCAGTGCGATATTTAACACATTCCATGCCGTTGGATATTTTACAATAGCTAAAAAAACAAAAAGTTATGAAATACTTTCTGATATCTGGCAATATACTATTATTATATGTATAATTTACAATCATTATTATGTATATTACTTATAATGCAATATACAACATTAATCCTTAATTAATAATCCATTAATTTTTCTTTACAATAATAATTTTTCTAATTTCGTAACTCTTATGGAACATGATTTATTTAACAAATATAATGAACTTATGTGAATCAAACGATGATTCACGTGGCCTGAATGACTAATCACAAAACTGATGCGGCACGGAAAGTGTCAATCGTTAAATGCACAAGTTACAAATTCCTATTACCACGCATAATTGTACCTCGTTAATCTTTATCGACAAGTTGAAAGCCCGTGCAGCATGAATCCTTCAACAATAGGATACGACACTTCAAACGAAACACGAAACCTTACTTTTCTCGCGGAGCCAAAATGTCGTATTGTATGTTAAATACTGTAAATTTATACCTACGGTTGTTGCTAAAACATCCTCCCTTACAACATTATAAATAATCCCCTTTCGGAGAAAAAGTATCCTATCGATACTAATAACGTATTCATTTACGATTACTACTACCGAGCTTTCTTTTTTCATTCCTACAATCACAAATGTCATAAAAAAAAAGAAAGAGAAAGAGAAAGAAAAAGAGAGAGAGAGAGAGAGAGAGAGAGAGAGAGAGAGAGAAAGAGAGAGAGAAATCGATAAAGTAACAATTCGAAATAATGTTGAGTCTTCACTTCGACCAACCATATCCTACTTTGTACTCTTTACTGTCACACTAAATGGTGTTCACCGAAATACGAGAGCGAGATAAAAAACGGCACTGTAAAAAGAGTAGCAACCGAGGCAATCTGTACAAAAAATCCAAAGGATGTTTATAGTCGTGAATGCTCGCGTCGGACGAACCTGGAAGCAAAGTCAGGGAAGTATGATAATCCGGGGTACGCTCGTGACGATTGATGGCGACAAATACGGAAGGTCGTGATATCTTAGAGAGCGTTCACTTGTCCGATAAAATTAGTTCGTTGATCGGCTACGACGAATTGTGGAGGATTTCGCCGTTGAAAAAGAAATGGAATCAGCGAGACAACTAGCGTGGCCTCATGGTACCATTTAACGGCTGCATCGCGAGGCTTCCGTTAATATAGCCGTGATACGTGGTGTACACCGCCGCTGGATTCTGCTGATGAGGATCCTGAGAATAAGGTGCAGGTACGTTTACAACACCAACAGGTAATTGGCTCGCTTGGTTCATAAAGCCACCCAGTTGTGCCGCTTGATTCATGTAACCGGTTGCCGGTTGAGCGACTCGATATCCGTATGGTGCGGCAGCCATGAGATTCGTATTCAATGCCACGTTCGGACTGACTCTGCTAGCGGCACTTTGCATCTGCGGACACGTGCTACCAGGATCTAGGGTCTGTCGATAGAGACTCTCGCTGGGATAAGGCTGAGTAAGAGACGGCATATTTGAATTGGACGATGACCTCGATGCCGATCTGCTCGGTGGCCCTGGTGTACCTGGTGGCACCGTGTTCACGTTGTAGTAGTTTTTTGGATAGCCTAAAGGTACCTGTGGGGGCGTCGGTAATTGCCTCGACGTCTGCGGTGGCGTCATGGTATGTGGTATGGGCGGTGGTGGTGTCAAATTCATGGCCGGTGGTGGCGTAGGCGGTATCATCTCCAAGCCGTTGGTTAACTGCTGCAATTTTGCCAAACTACAGGAATTCGTTGTCTGATGATTACTCGAACCAGGAAGAGATGGTGCCGGCGTATGCGAATGTGGTGGCATCGCACTCGTTTGTATGTAGAAATTGGTGGCGGTAGTACATGGCGTCGGTGCACCGGATCTACTACTTCGATGTTGTATCACGTAAGTGTTCTGAGTAGGAAAACCTTGTGATGCCACGGCCATGTAGTTTCCTTGCGAAATGACAGCCATATTGTGAGAATGTGCAGCATGCGTATGAGAATGTGGATGCGGCACAGGCGGTACGCTCATAGAGGACGACTGTTGATATTGCGGTATGTGAGTCGAATGAGCTACAGTTGTATGACTCGTATGCGACGACGTCGTATGTTGCGACGTTTGCGTATGCGGCGTCGGCGGTGTCGTTCGATGAGATCTACTTTGTTGTGCAGATCTTGACCTGTGAGTCGTTTGAGAACCACTGGCTCTCTTATTGCTATGAGACTGTTGCGTTTGCTGTTGCGGTTGTTGTTGCTGCTGTTGCTGCTGCTGCTGCTGCTGCTGCTGTTGTTGTTGCTGTTGTTGTTGTTGTTGTTGTTGGTGAGCCGATGGTTGCTGTGGTTGCGTCGTTTGCGATTGCGTATGCGCCATACTTTGACTTTGCGTCTGCTGTGCCATCGATAACTGCATCGGTTGTGGAGTATGTGACTGTGGTAAAGGTTGAGGAGTATGACTTTGTGGCATTGGCTGAGGACTCTGCGTCGGTATATTTTGAGGTGTGTGAGATTGCGGAAGAGGTTGTGGCGTGTGAGATTGAGGAAGTGGCTGAGGCGTGTGACTTTGCGGTAATGGTTGTGGACTTTGCGTGGGTATACTTTGGGGCGTATGAGATTGTGGAGTTCGTGGTTGTTGAAGAGATTGTGGCGTATGAGGTTGGTGCATCGGATGTATACTGACATGAGCTGGCGGTGTATGTTGTGGCATTGAACAATCAGCGTATTGAACTTGTTGCGGTATGTTCACCGATACCGAAGTGGAGGGTGCCGTGATTTGCATCGAAACTGATATCGGAACCGTAACAGGTCCAGCTGGCATCGATGGTAACGCACTTGGTGGCCTTTCTACGCTGTTTTGCGATGCCAAATCACTGGCTATAGAAGTAGGAGACTCTAAGCCGAGCTGACTAACGTCTAGATCGCATTGGCCATAATGCAACGAATGTACAGAGTTTGTTGTGGAATCAGGCGTGTATACACCCATGGAAGGTAAATCCGGTTGCGAAGGTGGTGTCCTTTTTACCGAACCAGGATTTTCGAGATGTGGCGTTGTCTTACCACTCTCTGGTGAATGCTGTTTCAACTCTTCGGATTGATTTTGTAATTGTAACGTATCTTGTTGCTCCGTGATCGATATAAGCTTCTCCTGTGGAGTATGCGGTTGCACTTCCGGAGAAGCTACGTTTGGAGTTGAAAAAGGTTCCTTCTTCTCTGTAGGCGTGGAAGGAGATATTTCTGGTTTTAAACGAGTTGTGTCGTCTTCTTTCAAATCACCAGACGGTTCGTAAACCATCGTTTCTTCCTTAGGGATATCTTTCTCTTGCGTGGAAACTTCTGATTTCTTAACTTCGTCTTCTTTTAATAAAGAGACTTCAGGTACCAATTTAGATGACTCCACACAATCGACAGCCTTACCTATGTCAGAGCCTTTTTCCTGTACTTTTAAAATATCTTCTTGATCTCCAACGACTGGTAGTTCAGGCTCCACGTTTGATAAACAAGGTTTCTCCTTGTTCTGATTATCATCACTTACACCAACTTGGTCCAAATCTTCGTTTCGTTCTTTCGACGTGTTCTCCAATTCGTTTGCAAACTGTGCTACAGGTTGTGATCTTGGTGCAGGTACTTCTTCTTCTTCCTCTTCACCTTCGTCTTCGTCCCCACCTTCGTACTCTCCCGGACTTGCTGACGTTACTTCCGATTCCGTCGTAGTTGGAACCGCGTTATCTTCCGTCGTTTCAGGCTTGTTATCCTCTGCGTCGCTTGTTTTTCCCGGTTGCAACTCCGAAGTAAGCAATTGCTTATCCGTAGAAGACGTATTTTTTATGTCGTCGGGAGGAGGAGACAGAGATGGCGGTGTTATGACAGGACTCTCAGCTCTATCTTTCGCAGGTGGTTCTGGTTTTAATTGTGGCATTTTTAGCGGCTCCACTACCGCCGCTTTTGCTCTGCCACGCCTCGATATCGGGGATGTCTTAGCGACTTCTTTCGTATCTTGTTTCCCATTACACTGACTCTCTTCCGACATCTTTTTCTCTTTCATTTGCTTGGCTTGCAAACATTTAGTCTGTCTACTAGTTACCTTTAACAAAATGTCGTCGACTTTACATTGTTTCTTTGCTGGCTTCTGATTGACCGATTGAGTTGGTGTTACTACCTTCGGTGGTGTTTTTCTCGTTTCCACAACTTTTTCCTTTTGAGCATCCTTGTCTCTAGATTTGTCTTTCTCCTTCGATTTTTCTTTATCTTTCTCCTTGTCCCGTTCGCGTTCCTTTTCTCGTTCTTTTTCTCTTAATGATTCTCGAGTCCTTTTCCTGGAACTCACTTCAGACTTTTCCTCCTTCTCTTCGGCTTCAACTTTCTCGGAATGTTTTCGTTTTCTTAGAGGCGTGGTTGCCGGTGTTTCCACGGCGGCGGTCTTCGCTACTCGAATTCTTCTTCTTGATGCCGTCGAAGCAGGCGTTACTTTCGATGTAGGTGATGTATTAGTGTTTTTTGAAACGTTACCCCCTCGTGCATTTCTCGGCGTCGACGCAACGCTTTTACTTTCCATTTCCGTTGAATTCTTCTCAATTCCTATGCCCGTATTACTACTTTGATTATTATCTTGATCTCGTTCTTTCTTTTCTTTCTCTCCCATAATATCATTTGTCACCTTTGATTCTTTAGGCACTTTAGATTCTTCTCCTTCTTTTCCATCCTTCTCTTTTTGTTGCGTGGCTCTTACTGGTGTCTTTGGCTTTAAAGGAGACGATTTTCGCTGTCCTATTCTTCTACTGCGCGGTTTCTTCTTTATTTTTACCCTCTGTATTTTCTCAACGATCGTTGGTACAGGTTTAGGTTCTATCGTTGGAGAAGCTTCTGAACTGGCATCACCGCTTTCTTCGGGGCTTTGATAAGGATTAGGTATTTGTGTTAGTAATGGTATCCATCGCAAACAATCTGGATCGAGTTTGATACGGGAACTCTTTCGTACTTTTGTCATATGCGCGTCAACTTTACTCCAGTCGACTACAATAGCGATTTTAGAATTTCCTTCGCCAGGCAAATGAACCGTTTTAATAAATCCTAACAATTGCATCGCCATAGCAATGTCATGAGCCGACACACCAGTTTCTTTCGTTATATCACCTATTCTTACTTCGGTCGCACTCCTATGTGCATCTAAATACTCAAGTACAACACTTTTCCAAAAAGAATGGTACGATACACGTCCAAGGTCGGATAGTGGTTTTTCCGGGGTACCAGGAATTCCTTCGACTTTGGACAAAAGATAACTGAATTCAATGAGAAATCTGCCGAAGCCCTGCCTTTGGTATTGCGGCAACGTCATAATGCAAGAGACATTATACCTTTGGGCAGGACAATGTTTCTCCTTACTGAAATATCCTATCAAATGACAGCCATATTTGTCATTCTTTGTTACAGCATAAAATAAAAATGGTTCTACGTCGTAATAAAGAGTTTTGTGATCTAAAAATAATTTTGCCAACAGACACAAGTTTTGACAATAAATCTTGTTGACGTTCCCATCGATCTGCAACATATCAAAATGATAATCGCGTTAGAAATGATATATCAGCTAGTAAATTACTTGTATAGTTTCTTTAAAAAGTCCTTCTCATGTACCTCAAAAACAGACAATCCATTGCACCTATAAATTTCTGTAGCAGGTGGATGCCTCCATTGACACTTATCCATATGCCTGTCTAGAACAGCACGACTTTTTGTGTATTTCAAACAAAATTCGCAAAAGAATAATTTTGGTAATCTTGCGTATTCTTGAGGGAACGGACTGGAATACCACGTTTCTACTTCGTAACGTCCAAAGACAATAGCTGCTGGATTACGCGTATTGTTGGTATTTGCGCCACCTGTGACATGACTAGACAGAGGTTCCTCGTCGTCGTCGTTGGTGACTGTCAAGCGTGCCGCCCTGTCGCGAGCTTCTTTGAACAGTTCTACATCCCTTTGTGTCACTCCAGGTGGTAAGGTTTGGGGCACGACCGGTTCATCTGTAAAATAAGAAATATAAAGTTCCCTTTTAATTAGTATGAAAAATTATTTTAGATAAAACAAGAACAGTACAGGAATTATTATAACGAGATATCTATTGAATTCAGATTGATAACTAGACGAAACGATATATGCATATAATAATGCTATGAACGATAATGTTGCGATTAATGATGTATGTTTGATAAATTTCGTCCTTCTGAATCAAGATACAATACATTATATATGTGTGTATATATATATATATATATATACCAATTTACATAATTAATACGTGAAAATGATCTGAGTCAAATGCGACAATGTTTTTTGTATTTGTAGTTTTAATACATATCTACGTACAATAATTTCGAACTGTATAACCTCACGTTAGAACAATAATCTGCGAGAAATAAAAGTTAATAACATTTAAAACCCCGACGAAACGTTTGCAAAACATTAGACACTATCATATGTACACATTGAAAAAACATATGGAAGGATTTAAGTCGTCCGAGATATATTAAATACTATAAATCGATAAAAATGGATTTAATTGGCAAGCAGAGGTTTGACCAGTGGCATAAGGAGTCTCAGGCGGCAATAAAAGCTGCGACAAAATGATGTAATTTCTGTTAATAATTGTCAGTAGTCTTTTTAACAGCAAAGCTTTAAGGTAGGTTTCATAGGATGTGTTGGCAGAGTATTAAATTCAGCTTTTATATTGCAGGGATAATTTTATAACTTGGATCGGTGAGTTACAGCAACAGTGCCTGCTTAATGTCAGCAGCAGCAGGTAGGCATCAGTTTGAGCGATTCAAGAAGACGGCTGAGTGAGATATGCCACCAAATAAAATCTTTCTTCGCCCTGTAATCTGTTTGTTATAGTTATTTCCATATTTATTGCCAGGATATGAGGATGAAGGATCGAAGTCGGAGGCTCTGATAAGGTTCGATGAAGCATCAATTTGTACAAGGATAATAGCATGTTTTTTTTTATATGATACTATACCATTTCTAGTTAAAATCGCATATACATAATTTTCCGATATAACTTCTTTCAGAATAATCACGATTTTCAAAGAAACGAGGGTTCGTCAGATCGTACGTTTCGAATAAAACTTAAAAAATTATGTACTTATGAACCAAAATAATAAAAGTATCATATAAAGTTGCGGAAGTTACACGTGTTACACGTGTGTTGCCGCGTGTACCAACGCATGCAATTAATCGCGTGCTGTATCTTTTCGGGATGAGTAATCATAACGTGTCAGTCTCGAAAGATAGTATTAACAACATGCATCACGTATAAATAGTATAAAAGTAATGGAAACCAGTTAAAATGATAAATTTGTATATAAATGTTCTTTTTTCTCGAGAGCAATGCCACGTATAGAACCTGCTTCCATTGATTTTACACCATGTTAGAGAAACACTATTAAAGGATTCGTCGAAAAATGGGTCACTAGAGAATGGTGAAACGATTAAAATGAAAGTGTGAGTCTATGATACAAATATGTGTATGTACAAAATAAATATATGTGTGTTTTTGCGTATGTGTATTTACACACACGCGCGCGCACGTGCATATGCACATATATATGTATGAACACACACACGCACGCGCGCGCACACACATGAATGTGAATAAAACAGAAAAGCTCTAGAGCCGGAGTATTCGTGTTACGTTGAAAGAAGCTACGCTCATCGGACGCACGTGTACACACACATCATACCACACCACACCGCCAACACATCCACGTGGTGGTGAGCGAGGATTAGATTAGAGGGAAGTCTTCTTTGCGACTTGGGTGCATCATCGAGGTTAGGAGTTGTGAATGGATGGGGTAGACTCTTACCCTTCCTGGTGGAGCAGGGTGTCGCGCGGGGTGTCGTGGTGGTGTTGGTGGTGATGGCGCTAGTACAGGCTCGTGGATTAGGTTTAAGGTTAGGATTAGATTTGACGAGGGAATCGGAGCACAGGCCGGATTTCGGAGCAGCGGGCGCAGGGTGGCGTGACTGAGCTGCCGCCTCCGTGACCTTTTCTTTCTTTCGCGAGTGTAGCTGTTGCTGTTCGTGTTTCATCAAGGAAGACGGCGATGACGATGGCGAGGACAAATCAGCGTCAGCACACTTTACCAAAGACGTATCGTCTTTCATTAATTTCCTTCTTTCGTGCTCGTGCCTTTTACTATTAACCGCGGTTTTAACCAAATTTGACGGAGTCATTTTCGGTGGTTTCTCGTTATTGTTCATAGAGGCGAACAAGCTTTCGCTGGAAGGTACAAAGATACCCGGTCTCGGAGTTCTCGATACCAGTTCCTCGTTGCCGTCCTCGATCTTTCTCCGTTCTTTCGACTTGTTCCTAGCACCAGGCGAGTCTTCCCGCTTGCCTCTTTGTCCCGTACCGGTTTTAAATACTTTATTCGCTTTATTCCCATCGTCGGTGTTGGACCTTTTCCTTCTGCCAGGTGCGTAATTCGGTGCCTGAGCACCTGTCCTCGCTCTACTATTAGTGGGAGCTGAAAAGAAATGACTTAGTCCGTCGAAGAGGCTTTTTAGCTGACCAACTCCGGGCTTTATTTTACTATCCATGCTCGCGAAACTATTCGTCGCATTTTTCTGCTTCTTTGTACCGTCCAGAATAGCGGCAGGCTGTATATGAATACCAAAGGTCGGTGTATTGCTTACATCGAGTTTAGGTAAAGGCGCACCGAAAGTGTTGTTGATATTGCTAAAGAAAGGAGATTCCGTGTTCAACTTGGCAGCAGCCGCGGCGAAGCCCCAAGGTTTATCCTCGCTAAGATCACAAGAAAAGGGGCCCTTTGGTTTCGGCGTTTCGTTCTGCTCTTCCTCTCGGCTCTCTTCCGAGGAAGACGAGCCGCTGGATTCGCTTGAACTATTACCCTCCTCCTCCTCCTCCTCCTCCTCGTCCTCCTCCTCGTCATCGTCCGTACTATCACTCCCGTCAGAACTGTCGCTCTCACTGGCCTCACTGCTACTGCTGCTGCTACTACTAGATAGTGGTACACTTTTACTAGGCACGACTTTCTTCAAATTCGCGTTACCCCGTGTCGACCTAGGACTAACGTTCTGTGAGGGTCTACATTTATCACCGCCCCCCACCCGCTTTAATTTGTTGTGATCCGCGTTGAACATGCTCAGCCTAAAGAACTTTTGTTTTTCCTTGGAAATCCGGTCGTTCTTTTCTTCGAGCAGCCTACCCTGGCCTGCGAGTGGGGTGGGGGGTTGTGGTAAAGGAGAAGGAATCAAAGGTAGTTGACGAGGGGAGACAACACCCGCATTACCGTCCGAGCTGCTGTCCACCTGAGCCACTCCTGAGTTTCCTTTCTTGCCCGGGGTTGACGCTGTCAGGCTCTTTCTGGATACAGTAGACCTACGGTTATTCAAAAGGATAAACCCGTCAGTAACTCTTAGCGCCTTATCTTTTTTTCGTTTGTAACTTCAAACTAACAAGGGAAGGATCACAAGTGACGAACGCTCTCCTGATGTGTCGGTTTATCACGAAGTAATAGTCCCAAGTGATTTTTTAAACGGCTCAAAAACGTGGGAGTAGATATTTTTTAACAATGGACTTTTTTTACACGTTCGAGAAAAAGTAAAGAACATACACCGGAAAAAGCTTTCGATCCAACAAAGGGAAAACACGAAAACATTCGGATATAAAACGCAACACCACTGACAGTATCTCCACCGTAAATCCTTCCATCGTAAGTATAATCAGACCGAACGAGTCATCTAAATAATTCATCTCTGATCACTTACTTTCTATTTTCACGCAACTTGCTAAGTCTCTTCCTCGCACTTGTCGGCGTATCTTCGAGCGTGGATGAATCTTGCACCTTGCCCTTCTTTCCATCGTCCTTAGAAACAGGTGTATGCGCCGTTTGACAATGTCGACATCTCCAAGGTGCCTTGTTCTTCTTATCCAAAGCCGGATCCAAACAGGTAGGATGATAACATTTCACGCAACCGGCACACTTTACCAAATAATTCTGAGACTCTCGATCCAACTGACAACCCGCGCACGTTGGCGAACAATCGTCGCACGACCACGTTATACCCCTATCAACGAGTATCGAAAGTTCGGGTGGTGCGCAAGAGTTGTGTAACGCTGCACCACAAATGCTACACCTGCTCAATTTTTCCGATGCGCTGCCATTGGTGGTACTATTACGCTTGGTGTTGTTATTGTTGCTGGCTATCGTCGCACCAAGACATTCTCTACATATTGGAAGCGGAGCCGGTAACTGCAACGAAAAAATAAATCTTTATCGGACTACGAAGCGAAAATATCAATTAGATAGATAGATATATACAAAGAGAGTATGAATGACATCGTCTCAACGTGAAAATTCAATCTTAAGTAGCCGTTCGAGGTTGTTAAGGGTAAGCAACCAATCATATATCCTTCACTATGTAATATAATCTCTCTCTTTCTCTATGAGACGATGAGAGAGGAACGAGCGATAAATCATAGAACAACAACGTTGACGCTGATCTTTCTACTATAAATAACCTAATCTAGAGACGATGGTTTCTACGAGACAAGAACTTAAGATTATAATCAAGATAGTTGCACGACGCAACTACAATGTCAGGGAAAGCTATCATTACAGGTCGTGTTTTTTATCGTAAAGAAAGCACGTTAACGTAAACTTTGCATCGGCTTCGCAAATTTGTTTATATTGTCGGACTACAGGTACGAGTATTTGTGTAGACCAGCGGAGAAAACTAGTTTGGATCATAAAACAAAAGTATTCGTTTTCTGATCGCAGTACTATGACCTTCGCTACCACTGCTCGCGCCAACACCGTATCCTTTGCACGTTCGACACAACGAGGGGTGCATCTTATTAAAAGCATAAGCCCCTTGTTCTCAAGGTGTATCTGGCGCGTGGAATTAATTTAGTGCGAACTTCAAATTACAATGAATGTTCAAACAGAAAATATAATGAAAAAGCAAAATAAATCGAGAGATAATTGTTTTACGTGAAAGATCATTGGAAATGATGAAATCAAATTTTACTCGTATCATTATGCTTTACATAGTTTTATATCGAAAATAAATGAGGAATAGAAATAAATCGCCAAATTCATTCCTTTCTCAGCCATATCTAAATCGTCTTTTCTCTCACAACTCTTAATCCGCGGAAAATGGAAATTAATACATTTCTTTCGTTCGATCTTGTTCAACGTAACGGCGATTGTAAGACGAAAACGATAGTGCTTTCCCATTTTACACGACCTTATGAAGATATTTTAGAGGAATAGCGGATACATGGTCAAGCAGCGGTTAGATTATTCTACTTTGGGAAAAACCGAAAGGCCATATGGCGTGATACGTGTCACGCATGTTGCACTTCACGCTTGACTCTGCACGTATATACAAAACTAAGATATGTCTACGACTGTATACGCGTATGGAGTTATATTTTGTATTATATTAAAATACTCGGATATAGATTGTTCGTCTACAAATTAAATGAATAAATTAATCGAAAGAGTACCAACTACAACACTAATTTATTTGTTAATTACTCTCTGAATTTTGCTCGAACATAGGCCGCACATGCATCCGTGTATGTATCTAGACGATACACACGTACGTGTGTACATGCATATATATCTATTTTTTTTTTATGATATGTACAAATACGATTGGAAGTAAGGGTGCATATCCGTAGTAGTTCCTAAATACGTAACGAGTACCGGACAGTTCGATCGATATCGAGCTCGAAAAAATATTGAACATGCAATTCGATGTATTACGCACTGACGTGTGTACACGCGAGCATGTATGCACATAGTTATTATACGTGATTCAAACAGCTGGCAAATGCTTTTTCTTAACAATGAAATGCGAAAGGTCGATGAACATACTCGCGTACGCACTTTTTACGCGCAATCTTATCGTTATTACGTAACCGCATGATCTACGACAGATCCTGGAGGCCGGATCGAGGTGGTAATCACAATCTCTCGAGTCGCATGAAAATATCACGACGAGGGAAATAGTCGTGAACTCGAGACATTTGAGGTTGACGATCTCTGGAGAATCTTATAACATATACAGAGAGAATCATATGTAACACGATCACTCATGTATTTATTGTAAAATTAAAAAAGAAAAAAGAAAGAAAAAAGAAAGAGAAATTTAACAATTACATAAAAACATACTATAGCCGATTTGTAATGTTATCTTAGAATTATGTAATAGAAAATGTTTCTAAAAAAGAGAAAAAGAAATGCAGAATTCTGAAGTAATTTTAAAAATGACCCTTCCCATACGTATATACGTGTACAAAATGTATGATGTTTATAGCAGATACTTTATCGCCTAAATACACTAAAACATCCAAAACGTTGAGAACGTAATAGTTTTGCATGGTTTCGTGCTGTTTCACAAAGTTTCACAACTTTGCATTTCAATGGAATAAGTAGATGCGTAACAGTCGGAAAGAGAGCGCACGTGACGCGTTCCCGTCTTTCGGTCCAACGACCTGTTGCTCTATAGATGCTCGCGGAGAATCAAATAACCGACGTTGTACCGTTCGACCGGTCGATCGGATTACGTCCCTCTTACCACGTTATATATCTAATAATAGTAATGACCGTGCTGTATGTGTTACTAACAAGTACTTCGATCGATCGAAAATTTAATTTTGTCTTGCGCTAATGCACGAGGAGTCCGTCACATTCCAACCGCAAGAATTTCTTTCGCCACACACGAGTGCGTTACGTTTGTAGCAAGAGAAAGAAATAGGGAAAGGAAGAGAGAAGGGAAGAAAAGGAAAAAGAGAGAGAGAGAGAGAAAAAAAGAGAGAAAAATGTAGGAGAAAAGTATGTCGATCTTACGTGATACGAACATATATAACAATTTAAATTATTGCAAAAGACGGCAGTAGTAACGTAAAAAAAAATGTAAGCATTTTTAAGAATAAAGCTGTGTGTGTGTCGAAAAAAGCGCGGGAAAGGGAGGGCGCGTGCAACGTAGCGACGCATTACGGCGAAAGGAAGAAGCTAGGTTGATAGGAGAACCGCGATTGGCGGTCCCGCGTCGGCGTACACTGTTTTCGAGATTACTCCGCGCTCACCGACGGCGGAGAGACACGCACGTAAAACACGAGCGCCGCGGCGGGCCACGCGAGCAGGTGAGAAGAATAGAAAGGGAGGGGGAAGAAAGCGAGCGAGTGAGCGAGCAAGCGAGCGATCGAGCGAGCGAACGAACGAGAGAGAGAGAGAGAGAGAGAGAGAGAGAGAGAGAGAGAGAAGCACAGAACAGAACAACGAGAGAGAACGTCGAGCGATTCCATGCGCGCAGAGGATCAATAAGAGAAGCGATATACAAACGACTCGCCGGAAGTCGGTCGAGATAGCGCATCGTCGCTCCCCTCTTTGCTTCTTCAACAACTTTTTTCATCTCTCTCTCTCTCTCTCTCTCTCTCTACTATTTCTCTCCCCACAGCCTCTTTCTCTTTCCCTCTCTTCCCTCGAGCAAACAGTTTCGTTCAAAAGAGAAAGAGATGGAACGATTCTATGGCCTACGACGCCTCTCCTTCTCTTCTTAACCCCCGCCCTCTCCTTTCCTCCTCCTCCTCCTCCTCCTCATCGTCGTACAACACTACGCTCCATACATTCTTCCTTCCCTCAGCCAAGAGACTTCTCGAGGCGTGGGCATACGGCGTGACTTGGGCAGCCGCGCGAAGAAAGGACTGGTAACAAGCGCGTAATATTTTCCTGCTTGATTCGCACGTAAAGACTTCGCGCGTGATACTACTCCGCGCCCACCGTGTTCGGCCATCTTTGCTGTTTTAGTTTCTTCTTCTTCTTCTTCTTCTTCTTCTTCTTCTTCTTCTTCTTCTTCTTCTTCTTCTTCTTCTTCTTCGTTTGCTGCGTCGCGTTATGTCGTCCTTCCAACGCGAATAATCCCGACGTTCTACGCACCAAGACTCCTTCCCCCTCATTGTGCGAATCGATTTTTACTTACTTATTTTATTCTCTATCGCATGTCTACGTTGTAATCGTTTAATTTCTACAAGTCTTATATATTCGAATCTAAAAATATATTCTTTCTTTTTCTTCTTATCGCTTTTTTATTTTTATTTTCTTTTTTTTTCTAAGATTTATATTTTCTTACGATTGCGGGAGCATTTAATTTTCCATAATTGATATGGATTACTAAGAGGTGTTCTATAAACGAAACACAATACAATGCATGCCTCGAAGAGACAGGAAACCAACCACACTGACGCAAATGCCGAGAGTCTGTTACAGAATTTACGACCACTGAGAAAGAGAGAGAGAGAGAGTTGGTACGCCAACCGCGAAAAATGTATCGACCCGTTACCCTTTCGCGGTGAGATTTCATTGCATTTTTACGCTACCGTTAGCGTTCATTATATCAGTAAACTTAATTTTCAATTTATTTTTGTTCGCAATGCAATGACACGTCATTCGAGAAACTTCATAATCCTACCGATCTTTTCCCGAAGTGGCTTTACATTGTATCCTTTTATGTATACCACGAGCGAATAAAGTTGCCAGCAATTCTTTTGTGAGTCATCCGAGGAGTCAGTGACATAAGTAGTAAAGAGCAACTTTAACAAAGACAATTTCAACGGTATTTTCAACGAAAAACTGAGTTTCGTTTACATTTTAAACTCGGAGTAGTTTTTGTCAAAATTTGAGAGAAAACGAATAGTGTCGTTTAACATCGCGGTGTATTGACGACATTTCTGTTCTTGTTAATCGATAACTAACGTATTCTAGCTTGGAAAAAAAGGGGCAAAAAAGCAGTCTCGGGATTATCGCTTTTCTTTGACAGAATCGTCGAGAAAAAATTTGTATTCGTAAATAATAATGCTAAGATAGAGATACGAATTCGAGATGTTCATCCGTTCCTTACAATAAAAAACGCTAATACGTGTAATGATTCACACTATTTTTGTAAAAATATATGATCACGATTAATTACTGTTTCAGTAATCGCTAATTATTGTAAACGAAGATAAAATAGATATAGTTATTAATATCCAAAGAAGAATGTTTAAGCAGGCTTTAACAACGTCGGATACAAAACATGCGCAACCTAATGAATAGCAATACTCAATGAATAAAGGTCAAAGTCTCACTGATCTTGTGCTCTCGTAGCACTCCATCTAAATGCGTTTCAAACGGAAGGGGTATTTGGCGGACTAACCACGTGACCATCGAAATCGTGATCGCCATTGAAAGCTATAGATGTGGACGAACAGCGTTTAAGATTAATGGATCGTCCTTGACCTATTTTCTAGGGAGCATTACAAACACGGTCATGATTCAGGGTAAATCGAAGATTTGGATGAAAATTGAAATTCTGGCTTCTCTCCTCGGGATATCAAGCGTAAGCGTTTCCAAGATAAGATGAGGGGGGAGGATAAAGGTATACTTGTTTGCCTCACAAAGTAGCCGAGTTCAAGGTCACGAAAACACCGCGTACCATCAGTTAAGTACGAGACGTAAACCAACAAGTACTGGTACCGATACTACTACTACTATTACTACTACTATTAATACTATTATTATTACTACTACCACCACTATTACTGACCTTGGGCGCAAGATGTTCCTGAGACAGACTGTGATGAGCCGCTCCTTCAGCATTACCAACTTTCTTGAAGTACGGCGGCCTATCAGGTTGCCTGAGGAGCCTACCGTCTTGAAGAACAAGTCCCCTTTCGAGCGCCCTTTTCGCGGAAAGTTTCAGAGCTGTCCTGAGATCTCCTTCAGCTTCCTCCTCTACCGTATGACTCTGCCTTATGTACTTCTCGATGTTCTTCAAACTGGAACCGTCTCTCTCGCCGAGCTCCCTCACAGCCTTGCCTAAAACCTTGCTTAAGTCGGTCCCTTTACCAACTTTCAATGGCTTCGATTGCAAACCACCAGGATCCTTATAAGATGATTGACCCTTGTTGAAGATCTTAAGAACGTCACCCCGTTTGACAGCAACCTCGAGGTGTTCCGCGATCTCTTCCTCGTGAAAATTATGATGCTGCCTTATTGCGTGACATATTCGCTCGACGCTCGGCCTCTGTTTCTGGCTACGTATCTTTCGTATCGCGTCCAGGAACCAGACCGACCATGTGTCGGCTGACTCGCTCTCGTCCATCTCGGAAAGCCACCTGGAGGGCAGGCTACCGGAGAGGGAGAGGGCTGTCTCCGAGCCCGCGATATATTATATATCGAGGCTCGGTAACGTTTGGTCCCGAGCTCGCGACATTCTTCACATCCTGCAGACGGCAAGGTCCATCACCACTTGCCACTTCCCTACCTTCCCTCCTCTTCCACCTTTTCTTTTCTTTTCTTTTCTTCTTCTTCTTCTTCTTCTTCTTCTTCTCTTTCTTTCTTCTTCTTCCGCTTTTTCTTTCTTTGATTTGTTGATTCCTCGTAGAGACCCACTGCAAAAAAAAGAAAAGAAATATATATATACGTACATACATTTGTGCGCGTATGTGTGTGTCAAAATACGCATTGATATTAATCGCATATATATTAATCGTCAGAAGCCACATCGAACGTGACACGTAGGCAATCCATCAACGAGTCGACTCTTCTAAAGACAACGAAAGCGGTATCCACTTTACGGATATGAAAAATATACGAGCGAAAGTCTCGCGAATCGCCACATTGGTCCAACGTTCGATTCTTTCTATGTATTACCGTCGCTTTATCCAAATAAGATCTGGGATTCATGGCGGCGGTTCGCTAAAAACGACCGAAGATCGAAAGGATTTGAGAGACTCAGACGATTGATATATGGAACGAGTCTTGCTTTGAATTAACTGATGGTATTGTAAATCAACAACAATGTGCGATCTTGATCGGTTTTAGAGGTATCGATCGTAGTAATTTCATTAAAATCAATATAAATTTATAAAAATGAATTTTTATGCATCTTATGACCAAATTCGTTTATCTCAATTTTTCGTTCGCATTTTTGCTCCTTTCAATAAAAGAAAAATTTTATACACACACACACGTTCGCGCGTGCGTACGATATATAGAAACGATAGTTATTGATAAAGTTTTATCGAAAATAAATTACAACATTGTATCGAACTCTGATCGTGTCTCACACTTTCCCACGTCCTTTGACGCGTTAGCCTTTATCCTCCAGCTTTCACTCGACTATCCTACGATACCTACTATTATATCGATTAACAATCGATCGACGAAATATTCGTGATTCCAAAGCTCAACGAAAAGCATCATCGTCTAACCTAACCTTCAAAAGGTTAAAGTATCGGTTCGAGGACGAAGGAAAGGATTTTAAAGGTTGCCATTCTAGCGAATCGTAGACGAGCGAATCGAAACAATTTCTTCGTAAAACGATCTCTCAGTTTTCTCCGACTTTCTCCTATGAGTTTAAATCTCTCTCCCTCCTCCTTAGAGGAAGAAAACGTATACGTCGAATAAAATAGTATATAGAGAACGGGAAGAAATATTTAAAATCGCGAACTAACGTATTACGAGTAACCATATTGCGCAACGCGAAACAACCTATAGGCGAACGCGTGGCCTCACTAACTCGATCTCCCATACGCACCTATGTACACACACCAAATATACTGACTCACTCACTCTCTTGCACGTATACACACACACACACACACACACACACACAAAGTCTCTCTTTCTCTCCGTGTCGTTTTACTTTCCCGTGATTCGTTCGAATCTTAGATTTACTTTATCAGGTATAATAGTTACTCCATGTAAAATCGACGATTTTTTGGAGTTGTTTGAAACTAGATATGTTTACAGTACTTTATTTATGTTACAGAAATGATTTATACACACACACACACGCATTCGAAGAAATTAGTTCAAACACATGAAGATTGATCTATGTTGAGTAATAAAAAAGCTTCTTCTTTTGTCATTAAGGAATAAAAAGTAAGAAAAAAAAGACAACCGAGACCGATAATCTGGCTCCCCCTTTTAATCCATTGTATTATGACCAACCGTGAGAAACAATGCTTCTACTCTACGTGTAGATTATCATAAGAACTTTCGATAGGAGGAATACGCGGCGATCCGTAATTCCGAGTCACGATATAACTCGATCGTCAAATCGTGGATGCATTATCGTTGTCCGTAACTACAATATTATACGGAAGACCACCCGCAAACTCGAAGATCTTACCGGGAGACGTCTCACGATCTTTCTTATATTTCATTTCTTTTTGTTTTTGCGTCTTCTTCCATCTTAACGATCGTATTTTCAATTCTCTAAACGTCATCATAAAATTTCAAATAAACAACGTTTTGAATATATTTTTTTCTTCCAATGTCTTTCCATATTTTGTAATCAAAAAAAAAAAAAAAAAATATTACAATCATAAGGATGATTCTTTATTACGAAATCGATCAATAATAATCAAGTTTGAAACTGGAAACATTTTAATTTTTCAGCCAAATCGATGAAGACGCAATTACAATACAAATGCAAAATCAGTACTATTTAACCAGTTTAAGTGGCTTAAGTGAGTGGCAAGTATTTGAAAAAAAAAAAATCTTGTCGAAAAATAATAGGAAAAAGTGACAAAGTGAGACGGTATAACGCTTGTTTAAATTCACGTCGAAAAATGCCAAAGCTACGCGATAGCGCCAGTTTCAAATACAATATGTCGATAGATCTCCAGGCGCAGCGTCCAATTGCGTAACACGGCCCAATGTTTTAGATATTCGGAAACAGTTAAAATACTATTGTACCAACGAATGTCAAAAATGTATTTATTTTATCAAGATTTAAACTTCGAACTTGTTCAAATTCAACGGTATATTATAATATGAAAAGAACATTATCCAACCAAAGCAAGAACTATAATAACAAAATCTTCGCGATCGTAAAAATTCTCATGGTAATCTATTTAAAACAAAAAAGGCAAAAGGAAAAAAAATATGAAACGATGAACAAACGACGAGTACGTAATTTATACAAAATTGTCGAGAAAAAAGAAATCATCGGTGGAAGAGGACACGACATTACTTAAAAAAAAAAAAGAAAAAAAAGAAAAGAAAAGAAAATAAATGAGAAACAAAACTGTGTGGTATAAAAAAGAATGTAATTTTGGATAAAGCTGTCCAACCTCCCTCTTCTTGATTAGAGAGATCCTAAACGACCTAAACGCTCACGGCGAATCACAGGAAGACGAGATGCAGCTGCGATACGAGTTGACCTAGGCCAGTGCCGTCAACTCTCTCTGTCTCTGTCTCTCTGTTTCTCTCTCTCTAGCTTTCGCACGCGGGTGCACGATAATAAATATTCCTCAAGAGAGTTTTGCCGGCAATAGAGGAGACGAAGCAGAAGTTGGTAAAAGAGAGAGAGAGAGAGAAAGAGAGAGAGAGAAGGGTAAGGGAGGGAAAGAGGTAGTAAAACCGCGACTTTAAACCGACCCTCCTACTCCTCTCAGTCTCTCGTTCTATCTCTTTTCCTCTTGTATCCTTGATGCCAAAGCAAACTACGCGCCGTTTTCTTGCCACGTGGATATTTCGTCTCTTTATTTCATTCCATCCATTGAATATTTCTACACAAAATTTCTTTTTCTTCTTCTTAATATATGTATCTATCTATCTATCTATCTATATATATATATATATATCTTTATAAAGTAAAAAAGTTTCTTCTCCTAACATAAAAAATTTTGAAATTATCGATAATTGAAACGAAGGATATTATAAATAAATCTAACTTTTGTTATTGATTATGTAATACGATCGATATCGTCCGATATCGCTATCGTACCTTTATGTATTTATGTACGTGCGAAAATAACAATATCATTATCTCGTTTGTAAGATTTACTCCATATACATACATACATGCGTGAAACACATACATATGTGAAAAATCGTACCGATTGAGAAGTAACGACTCCGATTTGAACGATACGAGAGTCGAGTTTATTAGATGTATTTATCCTAACAAAAAAAAAAAAAAGAAAAAAAAATAGTTATTCAGTTTCAGCGATGGATACGAACATGTTATCACATACGAATGATTGTTTCGGAACGACGTAGCTCGTCTTTTTTTTGTAACTTTATCAAGTGACAAGTTATAAGCGCGACGCAATACACTTGACCAACGTTCTTTGCTCGCGTATGAGAGATAGAAGAGTTTCTCTAGAAACGATAGAAAACGATTTTGCAAAAACGCGTGATTATAAATGTACATTAGTAAGTTGCGTAAGTTGCGTAGATACTCAATGAAACCCACATCTCTCTCTTTCTTTTTTTTCCTCTTTTTTATGAAAATAAAACATGCAAAATCTATGTTAAAAATCTTTCCGTGGTTTAACACGAAGTATCGTCGATAACGAAATGTTAAAAATATGATAATCGATTGAAATAGACATATTAATTATCTAACAGGTTATTATCATTCAAATAATAAATGAGTATAGAAGGAAATTTGTTATTAAAAATTCCGATTCTATACGTTCAATGAATATTATTAACGAATACTTTAACAATCGAAACGATCGAATTGAATTTGTTATAAAACTAGTTATATTTGACATTTATTCCATAATCGACTATCATCTATTTCAAGAGAAAGAGAAACATATATACGAGAAAACGTATATATAAAATGATATCTTCGATGATTTCGTTAGAACATAAACGATATTCTTCTTCTCGTCGAATCTACGTTCCAATTTAAAGATAATTCAGCGTATGACCAAACGGAGATTACGTTGAGGATAGTTCAATTCCAAATATGGATGAACGATTAATTAGAGAGAACTAACTTAATATTTGTAAAGAAATTCTCGCATATAATAATTCACAGATTAGACCGTCCGACACATTCGAAAGATATTTCGCCGAACGTCGTAGATAACGACGTTGAAAATGCGAATCGATGACCTTGACTCGAATTTTCTAATCGGCCAATTACCGTTGCTGATTTCAACAATTTTGGTATACATCGTGTATTCTTTTCAACAGACCACTTCAACGACTCGCGCTACTTTGTACCAATAAAGAGAAAGAGAAAGACAGAGAGAGAGAGAGAGAGAGAGAGAAAATACACATACAAACACAAACACATACTGAGAAACGACGAAAGGCGAACGATGACGACCCTCCCAAGCATCCCTGTAACACCATCGAGCGATCTCAACGGGGTCGGGCTTTTTTCGAGCGTGGGAACGAGACTAGAAGATGATAAAAAAGACGGAAATCGAACGGAACATCACGTCACGCTTGACACCCACGCATCTGCCATTCCCTAGAGTTTCTTGTTTCAGCTCGATTCGGACCGCGAAATTTAAAATGTTATTTTTACGAACTTCCTATTACGAACTTAACGGGTTATAACCACAAAGAGATATAGATAAATAGGGAGAGAGAGGGGAGAAGGAAAAGTTCACGACAAAACGGATATTCGACGAGTACATTGATTTGATCGAAAATGTGTCACATCGATCGGATAAAATAAGATTATATATAATAACAATAACATCAATAGAAACTAGAAAATGTACGATGATCGATGATATCGTTGATGGAACTTGAATTAATTCACGATTAAAACAATATAGGGAAGATTATCGAAATTTTAATCGAAAGAGATACGGCTAATTCTTAGCGGCGAAAAAAGTCGAGTAAAGGGAACTGGTAACATATGAGAAAGATGTACATATTGACTAGTTTCTTTGAAAGTAATGGTGCCACTTCAAATTTACATGATGGTATATAGCATACCTGACGCGTGTCATGCGATTGGCAACGATCGAGGAAAAAAGAAGAATCTACCTGTTGTTATTCAGAAGTAAAGGAAAAGATATATATATATATACTTCGTAAAGAATATAATCGTATATGTCTATATGCATGTATGTGTGTATATATATTTGTCGTATTCGACTGGACCTGTTAAAGAAGCGCGAAATCGAAGGGGGTTCTGTCGTCGAAGCAAAGAAAGAAACGGAACAGTGGGAGGAATATATATATATATATATATATATATACAAAGAGAGAGAGAAAGAAACAGACAATAAGAGATCCGTCGCTACTACGTTCGAGCGTACATACACACACATATGTACCGTAGTATGTTACGTACAACACGTAGGACTTTCGCGATCTTGTTGGAGCGAGCGAAGGAGTGAGTGAACAAGTGAGTAGGCGAAAGAGAGAGAGAGAGAGGAGGAGGAGGAGGAGGAGGAGGAGGAGGAAAAGGAGGGAGAGAGAGAGAAAGGAAAAGAGAGGCAACGTCTTTCTCGTTCTCCTTGTCTTATTAGTCCAAAGGAAAGAAGACGAAGAGAAGAGCGTGGTGGTAGGAGCGATCGCGTCCGTCGCTTGTCCGTTCGCTTAACTCGTCGACTCGCTCGTTCAGTTATAAGAGAACGAAGAGAAACGCGAGAGAGACAGAGAGAGAGAGAAAGAAAGAAAGAGAGAAAGAGAGAATGAGAAGAACGAGGCAACGTCGGGGCCGAGGGCGAGGAGAGGCCACTCTCCACAGCCAGCTGTGCGTGCTTGTGGGCCCTCTCGTACAACGCGACAACGACGCAACGACAACGACAACGACAACGCAACGGCACGACGACAACCACGATGACGACGAGAACGACGATGACGACGACGACGACGACGACGATGGTGGCCGACGGATCGAGCGAGATCGCGCGCGCTAGAAGGAGCGAGCAAGAGAGAGAGAGAGAGAGAGAGAGAGAAATAGAGACACAACAGAGAGGAAGCGAGAGGGAGATAGCAGCTGCCGCCGCCCGTCGCGTCGACGACGACGACGATGGCGAAGACGAGGACGAGGACGAGGACGAAGACGCAACGACGGGACGGATACAACGTTAACGCAAACTATCCTAGGCCACCACTTCGTCCACTTTCGAGCTCGCTAGCCAGGACAGCATAGAGAGTGGAAAAATCGATGAACCCAGCGACAGAGAGAGAGAGAGAGGAGAGAGAGAGTGAGAGGAAACGAGAGAGAGAAAGAGAGAGCGGGCGATACAGAGATAGAGATAGAGATAGAGATAGATAGATAGATAGATAGATAAAGAAAGAGAAAGAGCGCACGATCGACCGCCTCCCGGCGGCCGTCGGCTCGTGCCCATTTTCGAAGAAAAATTCCGTCGCTTAACGAGCCAGCTGACGATGATCTTTACATTTATCAACGAATCGTTTCTTCCCGTTTTTCAATGTATTTTTTCCTTCGAAGAAAAACCGAAGGACGACGAAGTGACCGAACGAACGATACGACACGACATACGTTCGGCCGCTCTCCGCCCGAAAGAAGGCATCGTGTTACGCGACGGCCGACCAATGTTCTCGAAGCCCGACGGGCAGCCATCTTGAGTAGGCACGGCACGATACGACACGGCTCTCTCTCTCTCTCTCTCTCTGACTCCTTTCCTATCTTTCTCTTTCTTTCTTTCTATCTATCTCTTTTCGCACGTATTTTCGCGCGTCCTCGGATTATCGAGGAATGACGCCGTTGTTTCCCCGTGCAATAATTTTCAATGCCGAGGCTCGAGCTTGAAATTTCGTTTGGACGTGTACCGTCGCCGTTATCTTCATCAATGAATATAAGGAAAAAAGATGATGGTAATGAAAATGTAGAAAACGACGGCGACGACGACGGTAATGACGACGACGGTGCCGACGGCAACTGTCTTTGGCGATATCCTCATCTCTCTTTTTTTCTTTTTCTTTTTATTTCTCTTTCTCTCCGAAGATAGAGAAGACGTGCACTTCCTGCGACGAGTCGCGTATATTCCGAGCACTTTTCCCTCTCCTCCTCCTCCTCCATCGATTCCTCGTCTTTCTCCTCCTTCTCCTCCTCCCGTTTCTGCTGCTTATACGACCGCTACTACTACCGCTGTTGCTACTACTGCTACCGCTGCTGCTACCGATGCTGCTGCTGCTGCTGTGCTGTTACTGCTACTGCTATTGCTATTGCTGTTATATCGCTGCTGGTGCTGTTTCTTTACCTGGTCAAAATAGTTCCATTTATGATGTATCCAGGATGACGACGATACTCCAGGGAAAACACTATCGTTAAACACTTTATCGCGTCGACACGCGCTTCGCGCTTAATCACCGATCACCAATTATCTCGCGACAACGGCGTCACATTTCACACAAATCAACAAAGGTTACCCACTTGACAAAGATGGCAGTCGTCGGCGGGGGTTAGACACACTACGCGCACGCGGTGGGAGCGCACTGCGCACATACTGCGCGCTCCTACGGCGCGGCGGAACGACGAACCGAGGAGAGGACCGAGGCAAATAGCGAATCAAATAACGAACCCGTACACCGAAATGCGGACGATGAAACGCGCCCATTCACTTCGGAGTGTATCTTGGCGCGGCACGCGCCTTCGCCTCGACCAATCACCTCCTGCCCGACCGATCTCCACGAATAATCGCTCTCTCTACCGTCTAGAAGCCCTTCTCGCTCTCGTCCGGCGTCACACGTGCGTGCCTCTCGGCATTGCGTGCCACTAACAGAAACCCTCTCTCCCTTCCCACTTCACCCGGTGAAGACGAGTCCAAAAGAGAGAAAGAGAGAGGGAGGGGGCTTAGGGAGGGGAGTCGGGGGTTACGAATTACGTGCACGAACACTCCTGAAACGGCGCCGTACGCGAAGAATGATTTGCAGCCAGGGAGCAAAAGCCAAAACGGTCACGACGGCAGGCCTGCCAACCGCGTTACGATCGCGGATAATAACTAGGGAGTTTCGTCGTAACGCTTTTACTCACCTCACACCTGTCCCTTATCGCGTCGTTCTTTTTTCCATATAACCGAAACTTTTCGTTTCGATTGAAATGTAAATTTACGCGCACCGACGGTGATTTTCATGCGAGACCGACGAAAATTCATTAATCGTCGAAATCAGGAGAAAAGGTGGAAGAGGGGATCGAACTAATTCGTCGTTAACGATCACGATTCAAACGTCGATTCGTTCGTCGTTTTATACGTGTCCTCGTCGGTATTTAACTAAATCAATTTTCAGTATCGTACGCGATACTCTCTCCCCGTCTACTCTTCACCCGACCGACATTTTATTTTTTAATAAGAAAGGGGATGTTGGTATCAGCGGCAAGTTGGTAATGCTGAATACACTGATTGGCGGTAGTCGATTATCTTTCATTCTAGCAACGAGCCAATTATCGTGCTTTGTCGCTCATTGTTGTAAAAACTTATGGATCTGTTGTGCGGGACTGTTAGGAACGTAAGTAGATTACGCTGATTGGCCCGTTTAGCGATGCTTCGTTTCGTCATGTTTAATCGCTTTTTTCGCTATGCTAGTCATAATAAACCTATCGATTGCTTCACGTAACGGTAATATTTGTTTCTTAACGTGAAGCCGTTATGATCGACGACGAGATCAAATTATATTCGCACTTCGTGCTCCTCCTCACGTTCGATCTATCAATTATGTAAAGGAACGCAATCGATGATGTTGCTTCCTATTAAAATTCCTGAACTCGACGATGTACTTATGTATTTTTTAAAGGCTAATCGACGGTACTTTGTGTTTCTTCGATCATGACTCGTAATTTGATTTCTAATTTATAGTCTCCTCCGTACTCCATTTCGATTGTTATCTGGAGCCATATACTCGTTCGAAATAAAACTGTCTTTGATATATTTTAGAAAATATCTCGTCATTTTTATGAGTGTAAATTATAGAAACTATTGACATTTATTACCTAGTGGCCTGTCATCGCATATCCATTAAACGGTATTTACGGATACGTCGTGTACGTTGTAATGATTAGAAGCTTCAAAAGAGAAGTTTTAAAAAAATTTATTCCTCAATTACAAATGTATTAACATGAATAATCCTGATTTACCGTTGCCATAAAAAGATCTTATATAATATAGTAATATAATGGGTAAAACGTTTGAAAAGTTATTAAGGTATTTATTTAAGTACTGGATTTACAATTACTAATAAATCTATGTTTGATCAAAGTTTAAAGTCAGGTTTGCCGTCGTAAGTACATCCAGAAGTTTGTACGATTTGCGTGGCAGCCCAAATACCACACTTTATACATATTTCTATGTCTTTTCCTTGAATCAGTTGTGCCAAAAAGCCTAAATATATCAAATAAATTAGTACTGTATAAGACAGCGGTCGAACGTACGTACGAATTGTTAAATATCTATATTTGACGTAATCTACCTCCTACGAATGCATCCCCAGCACCGTTAGTGTCGACTACGTTTTCTTCCGGGATTCTTGTAGTAGGATATTCTGTCGCTACGTTGTCCTTGACTAAAAGGATTGGTCCAGAACCCTGTGTAATTATGACGATCCTGTTCCTCCTTTTATTTATCTTCTCCATACGAGATATCTTTAACGCTATCTCCTTCCTGTCCGTCGTCTTAAAATCGTGAACTTTCGCGAATACATCTGCCTCTGCTTCGTTACCAAACAAAATATCTACGTAAGGAAGAACATCTTCTAATGGTTTTTTAAAAAGATCGGGTATAAATGGAGCGCTCAGATTCATCATGAACATTTTATTGTTTTCATATGCATGTTTAGCCACCGTTTGAATTACTTCCGGATTAACGGTTAAGAAAAATCCCTGCAATATCAAAATGAAAGATCAAAGTTTTCTCGTGTATAACTAATAAAAGAAAACAACATAAGATTGCAAGATACGTAGAAAACGATCGTATACTTACAGAAATATAAATATATTCTGCGTTTTCTATAAGTTTCTTGTTTTCTGGTACTTCTATATGCGACGTCGAGAAACAATTCGCAGCTGCTAAATTGGCACATAAGGATCTTTCCTTTCCTGTGATAAGAACGGCACAAGTTCCGGTTGGTTCTTTATCCGTATATTGATAGCAAATATTTAAGCCGTTCGTGAGAGCTCTTTCTTCCAATATTTTTGAATACTTGTCATTACCTACGCAACCCATGTAACTGGCAACTTTTGATTTCTCCAAGAACCACTAAAAAAATATAGATGCCGACTATAATAACGAATCAATGTTGTTATAGAAAATTGCCCCTGTATTTATTTTCCACAGAATATGAAAGAAATATTAAATTGAATTTACTTGTGTCACTCGCATTGTATTCTGTACAGAACCACCAGCAATAAAATTGGCATTGTACAGATTGATTAACTCATCGTATAGAGATTTATGTTTCTCCTCCGCAAGAATAGCATCGTTGGCTTTTAAGTCATACTTCTCCAAAAAGTTTTTGTCTACTGTCGCAGATATGTCAAGCAGGGGATTTCCCATACCCAGAAGAAGACCTTCTCTGAAGCATTTGAGAAAATCTTTGGCACTTTCCGATACATTTTTCTATCGATCGCTTCATTCTCGGTCACTCGCAATATTTTCTGTCGAATTCACGATTTATGGATAAGGTATATGAAAACATAAGCGTCTGAACGAACACATTCTCCACATCGTGAACAAATAAAACAGCGATAGAGTTGTCACAAACAAAAACGATAACAAGAGATATAAAAAAGAATAAAGGAACAATATTAACGAATAAACCTACGTACTGGAATGGCTAGATGCGGCCCTGTCGATTACATAACCTATACACCGTTCCTCTTTCGGAACGTTATACGATCAAAGATTCGTGAACTGATTGGTCAGAGTGCGTGCTACACACCGTCGCTAGAGTAATCATCCGAATGGCGAGACAAGGAACGCGAAAACGGACGTTTCATCATCCCATGTAGAACGCGGTTTCGTTTCGTCTCGTTCGAAGTACACGAATGTTCGCAATTCGTCACGCGTGGACGAACTTAACCTCATCTCGACCGAAGGTTGAACGAAACATAACCTCTCTAAAACGATGTTCGGGCGATAACTTTTGTAATTACGAGTGACCGAGAAAATAAGAAAAAAAAGCAAAAAAAATATCGTACCGTAAATTTTCTGCCATTGGCGAAGTACACGATTTCTTACGGGAATAAATGGATTTCCGAAGACACACTGCGAGTGTACTGGCGACTGTGCGCCACCGATGATGTGTGTGTGTGTGTGTGTATGTGTGCGTGCGTGACTCGTCGGATAGCGTATCCTTACGTCAGAGCGCGTGGCTCAATGAAACGGATAACCGTTGTAAGCTAAATGTAGGTAGGCACAATCGTTTAAAAAAAGATGCTACTTCATGTCGGGGCCACGCGTTATCTTATGGTTCATCGGAGCTTGATAAAATTAGACGTAAAATCTTTTAAGGAGAAAGTTTTTCCATTGTCAATAAAAATCGTTATCAAATTCTTACTTTTTATCGACCTCGTTCTAAAATATTTATTGCGGATCTCGATCGTTTAAAATAATGTTGGAAGGGGAAGTATTTGAAATTCTTAAAATAACTACTTTGCCAGTAGTTATTTGAAATTATGTAATCATAACTTACGGAGAATTTTTATCTCGTGCGTTGTTTCTCGAATGATTTTCAATCTACTTCGCGTCCGAAGTATGACACAGTGTTTCATCTTGCGTAATTCAATCGACTATTAACGAAGAGGAAAAAATTTATGCGAGAATAGAATCTATCCGCTTATGTATCCCATTAATCCGTTATTTCGTAAAACGAATATATCGTATATAAAATTGTACTTTACCAATTTACATCACGTTTTTATTACGTCACGTTAAATGTTGCAATTTACAACATCAACGATTATTTGCGAGATAACGCTGCACACATCATCCGTCATGTGTTCCTTCGGTAATCTTGCATTTCAGTTTTATCATTTTCCAAATCGTGAAATAAAATTCAATATACTCAACTTTCACTTTCACAAATTTATTACAACTAATTTTCTTCATTTTTATCGTGATATCGATAAAAAGGGAATAGAGATTGGAGAATACAAGGAAGAGAAATCGGAAGTCTTTTTATAATATTCAATTGATTTTTATAATTTCTTAAGGCAACTATATGTCTAAGAAGAAAGAAAAAAAAAAGAAAGAAAAAACACTTAAATAAATGACATTCACGTTACGTTGATACAAGATAACTCGCGTTATCTTTTGAGTAATGATTATAAATTTCACTTTAGAATCTTATTTTCTTACCTGTCTACCTCTACTTACCACAAAATATATTTATTTAATTAATGCGATTTTTGTTTCGTCACGGTTGATCCAAAAAAAAAAGAGAAAAAAAAAATCGGAATAAAAAATGCTTTTAAAACATTCGTATCGATGAAACGCATTTTATCGCGTGTTTGTCAACACACGTATCAAAAATATCAACAACGCTTCGTAAGACTCGTGGAATCGAGGAAAACGGAGTAATTGGGAGAGAAACTGAATGGGGAAAAAGTTTAACAGTGTAAACGAGAGACAGAAAGAGAAAGAAAGAAAAAGAGAGAGAGAGAGAGAGAGAGAGAACGAGAAATGAAAAATAATATAAAAAAGAAATATTATTTTTATAATAACTATCTGTAGAAAACTTACAAATATTATATAAAGACAAATCTCATCGTTCCTACTTACGATACTTTCGTAGTTGGTATAAAAATAGAAGGATAAGAAAAAAAGTATAAATATCTATTATTAGGGAAGAGATGGAGATGAGTAAAGAGAGAGAGACGGAGGAAGGGAAGAATGGAGAGACAGAGAGAGAGGATTTGTTGAATGTCAAAAGGAAGATCAGTATTATTCTCGTTATCAGTCAATTTTTAGAATATACAGAGAGTCGTGCGCGTGTGCATGCATATATATATATATATATACATACATGCATATATATATACTCTCTCCCCTCCCTCTCTCTCTCTCTCTCTCTCTCTCTGTCGGTGTGTGCACCTGCGCTCGATGTGTCCAAGGTGAGCCATCTTACACGTAGTAGGGAGATTTTCGAGATATATTGCTCGCATTCGCTCTCTCTCTCTCTCTCTCTCTCTCTCTCTCTCTCTCTCGCTCTGTCTGTCTGTATGTCTGTCTCCGTGCCTTTTTCTCTGCTACTTTTGTCAAGGGAAAAAAAACCTCGATAGATTTCGAAAGATAAAAAAAATTATGATTATAAATTAATTGAAAAAGCGGGCGAAGATAATTAATATCCGTTTTGTTTTCTTGAAATATTATAGGTGTCGAAGAAGAGATATAGATAAATAGTTAGATAGAAATATGGATAGATAGACAGATGGATAAATAGACAGACAAAGACAGATATAGAAAAATAGATAGATAGATAGACAGATAGAGTTATAAAGTGAGAAAGAAAAGAAATAAAGAAGTAAGAAATGATACTGAGGCTGGTGGACTTGCCTTGGTACGACGTGATCTACAGGCACATCTTTATTCGACTGGATCTGCGGGACCTCTGTAACCTTCGATGCCTCTCCTCAACGGAGTACCGAGTCCTGGTCGACAATTACATCGCCACATGGGACACGTTGGACATCTCTTCGTACACGGATTTCGAGCCCAACTCCTTCGAAGTATAGTCCATAGGTGTTCGGTAGTAGCAGGGCTATCGAGTCCTACATCACACATCATATTACAATATGCATAATAGTTCGAAACATTCCCTTCTGGCGCGTCGTTCGCTATTTTTTGTTTTGTTTTTTGTTTCGTTTCGTTTTGTTTCGCTTCCCTTTTTTTTATGTATATACTTTTTATTATTTTTTGTTTTCGTTCATTTCGCTTCGTTTCGTAATTTGGCTTTTTTTAATTTTTTTTTATCTTATTTTTTTTTTTTTTTTTTACCGACGACGACACCCGACGACGATGGCGGCGAAGGCGAAGACGAAGGCGAAGCCGGCAAGAGACACGTTTTTTTCTCGTCACGCGCGTGAGGGGGTAGTAGCAGTGGTAGAAGTAGCGTGGTAGTAGTGGTATCAATACGTCCCGATCCTGCGGATGCTTTTTATTTATTTATTTATTTATTTATTTATTTATTGAGAGGACATCGATGGCCCGTCACACTCACGCGTGTATATACACGTATACAACGTATTTTTTATTTTTACTTTTTTTCTGTATGGGCATCCCGAATCTACATATCTCGATCCGATCCTATGCGATTCGCTTTCTTTCCGTTTGACTTTTTTTTTTATATATATATACATATAAATATATATATATATAATCCGAAATCCTCCGACGATTTGCTCGTATATTATATACGTATATAGGGAATAGATTTCGTTTATTTATTTATTTATTTTTTTTGCTTTTTTTTCTAATTCCGTCCGCTCACGCTCCGTGTCTCTATGCACACGCTACACATATGCATTTTTGATCTATATTTCGTTACTCTGTCAAGGAACTCGTAAAAGGCTGCAAGAGGTTGCGACGTGTCGACCTTAGTAATAGCTATTGGCTCGGAAGTTCTCATCTCGTCGACCTTCTCGGCGTACATCCCGGGCTCACGCATTTGGACTTGACCGGTTGCAACGGGCCGCAGATGCGCTGCGACTTTATCGAGATAACCAAATGTCGTAATCTCACGTCCGTAAGGCTAAGAGGCTGCGACTGGGTCACCGCAGATTTCCTATTGTCGTTAGTCCGGTACAACCGTAATCTTCGACGACTTGTATTAGCCGATTGTTATCAAATATCCGACGAGGCTGTGGAATCCATGTTCGAGTTTCTCACGACGTACGTACGAATAGAAGCGTAACAACGATACATTTAATAACGGATTAATCGTATCGAAAGCTCCAGGAACGATTATATATATATTATATGGATAATACATGTATACATACAGATACACACACACACACGCACACGCGCACACACACATATGTATATATTTATTATCCAATCACTAATATATATAACGAGTAATAATATACATATATTATCATCTCTTTCCAAAACGCTAGGCGTATAGAAACGAACGTTTGTTGCCGGCTAAACACCGAACTGTTACTAAAATTCATTGTCGTCAATGTTGCGTTATTGTTCTAGTTGTCGTCAAGTCGTCTCTATACGTCTCGTAGTTGTTCTTTGTTGTTTTTTTCTTTTTATCTCTTTTTTTTGTTTTCCTTATTGTTAACATATATACATTGTAGGTTATATAATATTAATTTACTACTGTCTCTCACACGAAAAGAAGCATGTGTCGAGACAAAAGGGGTTCTCACAACGAATAACTTTGCCGTGTATATCATTGTATACATGGCATATATATATTTATATATAAATATATACTTCATATATCGTAACTCTAAAAGCATTCGAAGAGACTAGGGGAAGAAAAAAAAATAATAATAATAAAAATTATTAATAATACTTTTTTTGGTTCGACGTATGCAAAATCAAAGTTTAAAGCTGCCTCCTTTCTTTTCTTTTCTTTTTTCTTTCTTTTCCATGCACAGATTGACCGATCTCAGCCTGGAGAAGACCGCCATTACGGACAAAAGTCTTCTGGCAATGATCGAACACGGTGTCACGGCGATCGAGTACCTCGACTTGCGTTACTGCCACGGAATCACCGATTACGGTCTGATGCTACTGAGACCGTTACGATCTATGAAAAAACTTTGGATCCTCGGTTGTCGTTCGATTACCGAACGTGGCCTCGCGAGCTTTCGCGAGCGTACGGATATTGATCTTCCTCAGAGACCGATCTGCGCGATTCGACCTCTGTCCTTGCAAGTATAATATTTTTTCCGGCTCGTTTCTCTTCCTTCTCTTCTTTCGCGTGTATTTTGGCCGTTAAGATCCTCCTTTTTCCAATGGACGCTGTGCTGCATTCTTTCGGCATCGCGTAACACCGCGCCAACCGTAATACATTTAAGTTTAAAGTAAAAAAAATATATATATATAAGTTAAACCGAGTCGGATACATCTTTGCAACGAGCAATCGCACGCTGGAGAAATATTGATATGACAAAAAAAAAAGTAAAATATTGTAATGGTCGTACAATTACTCGTTCAACTAAATATCGACGTTGCATCTGTCGATGCATTCACAATATGATGGATAACATAAATTTATCTTCAACTCCATATCGATCGATTTACTTCGATCGAAATTTTCGTTCTAATTAAGAAACAGAAGATTGTAGAAGAGAGAAAAAGCGAGGATCGCCAAGTAGAAATTCATAAAGAAATTGTAAAAATGAAGATAATGATAATAATGATAATAATAATAATAATATAATAATAATAGTAATAATAATAATAATGATAATAATAATAGGAATAAGAATAAGAATAATAACACTAATATTAACAATAATAATAATAAGAATAATAAGAATAATTAAGAATAATAATAAATAAGTAATAATGCTTCATTATGTCTAACATTTTTCTTCCTTGTTCTTTTCCAATTCGAAACTATTCTTTTGATGAAGCTCCTCCTCGACGAAGCCACCGAGAAGGTGGGGTGGTTCTGTGTTTTTCATATTTACAATAAATTACTTTAAAAAAATAAAAAAAAATAAAAATAAAAAAGAAAGAAAATAAAAAAAATTAAAAAAAATTAAAAAAAAAATAAAAAAAAAGAAGAAACGATATATTCTTCGCACGTTTTTATATATTTATTAAAATAAGAAGTTGAAAAACACAAATGGTATATGACTGTCATTTAGATATACAAACAATCGTTTAAGTCATGCATATCACGAGAGAAGTTGTAAAAGACAATTCGCTCGCTTTTCTCTTTAATATGTGATGCATATTATTACAAATAATTAGTATCCCACGTCCGTATATGCGTGAAGCGACTTATTCGCATTGTACGCTACCTCGTGCGCAACTACCTCATCTGCGGTGCCAATTGTTCTGAAAACATCAGGTCCATTCAACGAACGGTTTTACATAATACACGGATGGAATTATTTTTTGACCTTTAAAACTCTGCGTTAGGTTTCTCTGTTGATATTTTTAAATATTTAACGTTTTAAACATTGATACAACTTATTCAGGACGTTTCTACATGTTCAAGTTTCGAAATAAAATGTAACACAATACGTACACGAAATACTAAGCAATATTTTCTTTATAATATATATATATATATATATATATATATATATATAAACAGATACACGTCTATACGTATACAAAGACAATAACAAAAACGAACAAAAAATAATGATAATAAAAAAAGAATAGAGCCGTTCTTTATCTATATAGTAAAATCGTTAAGCGACTTGCGGTGTTCGTTTTATATACGATTGGGGCGGTGTTTCGCTGTGACGAGAAAGATAGAAAGATATAGAAAAAGAAAGATAGATAGAAAATTTTCTCGCGTATCGAGATTAAAGCGCGATAGTATAGCAACCAGAATAATTGCAACAAACGTAATAAAACTTATAGCTTACAATATCTTTTAGAAAGGCGCTATCTTATTGATCCATGATGTAACAGAAAAAAAAGAAAAAAAAATAAATAAAAGTAAAACACGTTTAGAACAGAACAGGACAGAGTAATGTGCACGACAGTCGGAAAAAATGTTACATAAAAGATTGGAAATTTTCTCGTGATAGACACGACGACCGTATTATTATCGTTGTTTGTGATACTGTTTCTTTTGTTCTTTGTTTGTTTGTTTTTTTTATTTTTTTAATTTTTTCTTCTTTTTAAAGAATTCGATTTATATGCAAGGCAAGAAGAGAATCGATAGAAACAAACATAGAGAAAGAAAGAAAGACGCAGCGAGGAGAAGAGAGAAATAAAGATAGAGAAAAATCGAGAACGCAATTTCGAGTAACTCGAACGCCCCACATTCGCTTTTTTCCCCCATACTCCTTGAAAGCAAAATTAATTCTTGAAACAGAAAGAAAAGAAAGGATTTCGCTTGGAATTTGTTTCGAGAAGTCGTTAATGATGCACGTCTCGAGAGACGTACTCTTCTTCGTTTTTTTTTTCCTTTTTACCTTTTTCATCCTTCTTGATTGATTTATTTATTCTTTCTCCCTCCCCTTTTAATAATTGGCATATCGCGAGAGGAGAAAAGTTGAGAGGAGCGTGTGCGTATTGTGTATAATATTTATATAAGTGTACGATGTCGTGTGTGTTTATAAAAACGAGAGAGATATTTTTAGGAGGGTGCAACTGAAAGAAAGCGAAGATAGATAGACAGTTCAATAGATAGATCAATAGATAGAAATAGATAGATAGTAAGATAGATAGGTATGTGTCTATATATATATATATGTATATATATACATATATGTATATATACACACATACGTATGTATTATATTATAATAAAGAGGCAATGTATGTGTTTAAGGTTAGCATAACGAAATACGCGCGTCTTCGGCCGATTTTCGAGCGAGCGCGGAAAGCAGCGCGCGAAAACGCAGGAAGCCAGCGAAGCGCGCGTTCGATCGAAAAAAACGGGTTCCAGACATGCGTGAAAATCGTTGTTAATTTTCATATATTCGTCGGAGCCGAGTCGAAAGGTTTTCGTTACGACCACATGTATTTTATGCGGCAGGGTCGGGGTGCGATGAGGGTATAAGGATGGGCTCGTCGAAATGATGGATAGGAAGGAGTAAACGGCAAAAATTGGTGATAGTAAGAGAAAGAGATAGAGATAGATAGATAGAAGAGATAGAGCTAGATAGAGATAGAGATAGAGAAAGAGAGAGAAAGAGAAAGAGAGAGAGAGAGAGAGAGAGAGAGAGAGAGAGAGAATTAAAGAACACGTAATGTCGTTTTTGTGAACTTCACAAATACATTGTTATTACATTATTTTTTATCCATTATTATTATTATTATGATTATCATTATTATAATTATTAATGAAAACACGGTTTCTTACAAAAAAAAAAGAAAAAAAGAAAAAAAAAATAATAATAGATCAAAGGAGAGAAGAAAAAAGACTTACACCAACGTATACATGCTCGAACGAAGGAAATGCTTGCTTGCTTATTTGTTGTGTTGATTTCTCTCTTTTATTTTGTTTGTCTGTTTGTTTAAATCCTTTTCCTTTTTTATAATAGATATAACGAGCGCAAATACGTGTGGTTAAACGCAATTGATCTTCATCAATAGATTGTTTTTTCCTTCTGTCTTATTTTTTTGTCATTCTTTCCTTTACTTTACTTTACTTTACTTTACGTCGATTAATCCTATTTATAATAAAATGGTTATGTTACTACACGCTAAATGTTCGCACGATCCAATTAAGATATCTCATACAGAATCGACGCATCTCTACGGAATTTATAGGTCCAACCGTAATCTCCGAGTCGTTAAACTAATTATTAGCGTAATCGTTTAACGTCATACTTCCCTCCCCCCACCTCGCCCGACGAAAATAAAAGGAAACTCATTCTGAAGGCTAGAAAGCACGTTTCTTACTCGTCTTTTTATTCATTTTTTTGTGTGTGTGCATATATGTATATATATATAAACATATATAAATATATATATAAATATAAATTATATATATATATATATAAATATGTATATATATATATTTTTCTTTTTAACACGTGTCGTCAAATTTTTATTATGAATTTGCGCATTCTAGTCCCCGAACGGCACTTTTTCCTAAAACATCGTGCATGGAATATTATCTCGAAGAACTATATCATATCTAGGATAATTTCTATTCACGTTAGATCGCTATGATAGATTAAAAAAAAGAAAACAATCAAAAAAATAAAAAAAAAAAATAAAAAAACCAGAAAAGCGAATCATCGAAGAAAACCGTTCGGCCACGATCGTCACACGCATACACGCATACACATACATACTCAACATTTAATCTTGTCTATACGTCATACAAAATTTTGCGCTTCTTTTCGTTCGATGCCAAATAACATCGTCAATATTATTATTATTATTATTATTGTTATGATTATTATTATTATTATTATTTTGTTTCTTTTTGTTTTATTAGCATCGCTAATATTCTTTGAACCGAACGACGGACCTGAGCGATGATAGGAAAAAAAGAAACCTTTTATTTCTAATAAATTACATAGATCACGATAAATCGCATAAAAAACGTTTTCTTTTGCCGCCGTAGAAACAGATGAAAAAAGAGATCTCACTTTTCCTTTGATAAGGAAAAAAAAAAAAAAAAAAAAAATAAGAAAAAGATAAAGAAAAAAGAAATTAGAAGGAAACGTAACGAACGATCGATTTGTGCATCGCATACACGAATTGTTCTAAAATCAAATCGACGTATCGCTGCGAAATTGAAATGAAAAATTTCCCAAAATGATGTATATATATATATATATAATATTATATATATATATATAATAAGAATATATATATGAACAATTGCCATATAATTCATTTTGACATTAACGCCATATATTTGAGCCGAAGGAGTGATACTTTTTCGAAGCGATATCCGAGAAAACGTTAGTAACAATGAGAAAAAAAAAAAAAGAAAAAGAATTTTTCTATCCATCGACGGTACAAACACAAAGACCACACGAGTGCGATGACAATATGGCGAAAATTTTCACGATCCCACAAAAAATCGTCCACTAAGCACACTCTTCTCACCTACTTTTTTTTTTCCTTTTTTTTTTTTAATTTTTTTCTAAGCTTTTTCTTTAAGTTATTTATTTATTTATTTTTTATCGCAAACACACATATACACGCACACGCATTCATAAACGCGCGTAAAAGATCGGTAATAACGACGTTTTGTTCCTAGTTTTTAGAGAGGGAAGAGAATCCGAACAAAAAAAAAAAAGATGAAAAAGTCCCTGCTGAAACATCGCGCTGATGAACGAACGGACGAACGAACGTACGTACGAACGAACGAACGAACGACCAAACGAACGAACGAACGAACGAATAATACAAGTTCAGATCACATAAAAATAGTCGCGATCGTTGAGAATCGCGTACGTGATGTATCGCAACGCACACAGGCCGATTAAATAAATAATATACACGCGTGGAAAGGGCGGTGAAATTTTCTTTTTGTAACTATGGTGGAAGAGTGGCGGATAAATAGTGCGTCGAATTTATAAATTTTTCGCTCGCTTAAATGATTCCGTCGAGGATAGTAACATTTTCCTGTAATTTCTGCTATTTTTTTTCTTTCTCTCTATCTAATCGTTCGTTATCGTTTCCCTACGATATATCGTAATAAACGATGAGCAATCCGACGGAGTAGTAATAATTATACGTGTGCTCTGATAAAAGAAACAGATGGATGTACTTGTATATATACACATATACAGTTTTATATATATATACATATCGGACGAGGAAGGGTAGCGGAGATTGTGATGGTGGTGGTAATGGTGTTGCTGTAGTAAGGCAAGAGGGAGATAAGATTTGGAAGGGCAGACTTATCAAGATGCATGGGGACCGTGAAATTTTCGTCTGAATTTTACTTCAGATATTCAGTTTTCCTTTTTTTTTGTTCAGTTTGTTGTTTATGACGATTAATTTATGCGCAGTTTTTTCGGTATACTATCGCAGACAAGGACATTCTTTGTCTATCATATTATTATTATTATTATTATTATTATTATTATTATTTCTCAGTGGATTCGGCGTTGCTTTCTTTCCGCTTATTGTATTTTCTTTTCTTTTTTTGTATACTTTGTTGTAGTAGTAGTTGTTGTTGTGGGTATTCTTTTTTTTCTTTTTTTTTTTTTTTCTTTTCGTCATTAGTTTATTTATTTAGAGTAATCTAATAATGGGCGCAATGCGGGTGACAGAATGTACTTGTTCTCATAGAGCGGTTGCGGCAGATCTTCGCGCGTGCAGATCGACAGACGGCCAAGAGTATCTCGGTCCCGAGGCTTCCTGCTAGCGATCAGACCCGACACACAGAGAGAGACGGACAGACCGACAGACCGATCCGAGCCCGACGCGACGATTTAGTATGGTGCGAACCGGCGCGACGGCGATGGCCCTCGTAATCCCGGTCTGGTAACCAAAATTAAGCCACGTCAGTCACACGAATTCGATTATTACGGTTAAAGCACGGGTCTTATAGTAGGGGCTTTGCTTTTTTTTTCTCTGGATGATTACTTTTTTTTTGCATATTGATAGATATAAGTATATAAATGGAGGAAAAACATTTGACAATAGCGATGAAAGAGTGATTGAGAGTGTGATAGAAAGAGAAAGAGAAAGAGAGAGAGAGAGAGAGAGAGAGAGAGAGAGTGAGATAGAATTAGATAGGAATGTGAAAAAAGATAAAGATCGAAGGAAAAGTACGATCAAAACAAAAAAAATAAATTAATTAATTAAATAAATAAATAAATAAATATATAAACAAATAACTGGTAGCAGCACGAAGAGTATGTTCTTCCTCGTTTTTCTCGCATGTATATCGTTCAATAATTTTTTCTATGTATGCATATATATATATTTTTATTATTATCTATACATTTTATATATATATATATATACATACACATACATATTATACATATAATACATACATTTTATATAAATATATATATATATATACATATTATATGTATAATGGATTTACGATATGATTAAACAGCGCGATTGCGAGTAGGAATTGAATATCTTTCATTTAAATAAAGCGCATCTCAAAACTATCGACCGCTCTTCTTTACGAAAGATCTTTCTTTCAGGTTGAAAAACGCTCTTTGTTTCTCCTGTTCTTTTTTCTTTTCTTTTTTTTTCTTTTTTTCTCTTTTTGGGAGTGGGATGCGAGAAAGTCAGAGAATAACGACGGCCTTTTTCTCTTTTCAGAAGCGACACAGGGCGGTGATACGACCGATCGATCAACAATTAGTAAGATACCATCATAATACGAAATTACATATTGGATTGTCTAATAGAAAGAGAAAGAGAAAGAGAAAGAGAAAGAGAGAAAAAAGTCTACGAGAACAAAACTATCATTTTTTTTCTTTTCTTTCCTATGCAACGAGATATCTCCTAAAACTTGAAAGCTCGCGAGAAAAACCTACAAACATTTATACAGTATACATATATCACTTTGTGTGCGTGTGTGTTGGTGTGTGTATATATATATAGCATAATATATATATATTTAAATATACGATATATACATATACACGTACATATATATACATACATGGTATATTTAGAAAAATAGATAAATTAAGAATCATTGATGGTCTAAGATCGGGGACAAGTTCGCCGAACGATGATCGTACCCCGCTTGAAGACTCTTCTTCTCTGTTTACTCTTCTTTTCTCTCCGTTCTTACGCGATGATGACGAAGGACAACGATGATGACACACATTCAAAGTCGACACTCTCGAACGAGCCTTATATACGGCAATGAGAAAGCAAAAAGAGATCTAATAAGATCGAGGTAGTGGTGGTGGTTTCAATAAATCCGAGAATTTCATTTTGAAAAATAAAAGATGCAACAGAATTTCCAAGAAATAAGAATATTCAGAATGGAAGGGGAGAGGGCATTGATAATTTGAATTCTTTCGACATATATATTACTAAGTGAACATTTTTTTTCTCATTAAAGTAAGAAAAATTAGTTTCAAAAAAGTTGGAAGTAAAGCAAGTTGGGATAAAAGAAAGAAGAGAGAGAAAGAGGGACAGAGAGAGAGAGAGAGAGAGAGAGAGAGAGAGAGAGAAAGTTTAAAAACGTACTGATATATACAAGAAGCAACGCTAAATACGGAACGGTGATCGTGACATAAAGGAGGGTGAAGTTTTGAAGGATTGGTGTTTAAACGAATCTAATTGATTTAATTTGGATACGAAAATATGAGAGAGAAAGAGAAAGAGAAAGAGAGAGAAAGATATATATACACACATACACACACACACTATGTATCTCGCATCTTCAGGCTGATTAACTTTTTTTCTTCTCTTTGGGAATATATTTTTTTTTTAAATTAGCCGGTGACACGTCTACTTACCTACGTTCTTCGAACGAATCTCGGCTGGTCTTCGTACATGCCTCTACTATAACAGCGTTTATAATAAATAATCGAATCTACCAATTGATCAAGATTCATCATCATCATCATCATCATCATCCTCATCATCATTATCATCATCATCGTCATCGTCATCATCATCCTCCTCATTATCATCATCATCATCCTTATCATCATCATCATCATCATCTTTATCATCATCATCATCACCACACTAATATGTATACCACACTCGTTCCCTTGTCCAAGGCTTAACTTTGTGAATTAGTCCCTGTACATTATGCAACGGGCACAGAAAAAGAACCACGCTCGCCGCCTAATATGACTGCTTTATTTCTTTAATTTTTTGTTTTCTTTTTTCTTCCTTTTTTTGAAGGAATGGACAGAGAAAGAGAGAGAAAAAGAGAGGAAGAGATTCCCAAGAAAAAGAAGTTTGGTATTACGAATAATGAAGAAGGGTTAGGAAGGATTTGAAATTTTTTGAAAATGCCACGACCACAACGAACCTAATAGGACGGATCGATGAATATAGAAGAAACCCCAAAGAAGATTCTATAAAACGTTCAACACCTTAAACAACTTCGCGTGTTTCTATGGATGTACAACGACACACTAATGTACAGTAAGGGGGAGGTGGGAGGATGTATCGAGAAGAGGGAAAGAAAAAAATAATATATCTAAAACGATCAAACTACACTAACAAAATGTCAAAGCTTGGCAAGAGGCCTTTGTAATAAAGAGAAAGAGAAAGAGAAAGAAAGAGAGAGAGAGAGAGAGAGAAAGAGAGAGAGAGAGAGAGAGAAGGGGGGAGAGAGAGAGGAATTAAGAAGGTCATTCGCAAATGAGAGAAACGCTAAACGTTTTTCTTGTTCACGTTTTTCATGAGACACGTTTCTTCTACTTGTGCTCTTTTCTTCTACACATTCAAAGAAAGCACTTAAAACTACTACTACTACACACAACACGCGCCTATGAAAATCGAAGGCAGACAAATGTAGAATTTCTATCCTCCTTTTCTTTTTTTTTTTTCTTTTTTTTAGGAAGTTTCTTTATTCAACACAATAAGAGTACAATTAAACGTTGTAGAAGAAATCAAATGATTTAATCAAGGCATAGGTAAGAAACTATGGTAACAAGAGACATGGGATTTCAACCAGTCATATAAGGCAGGCAGTGCGCGTTAGACTGGATTCTCTTTTAAACCCATGCGATTTGCAAGTATTCTTTCTTTTCGTTTCGTTCGTTCTTTTCGTATATGCTTTATATGCTTACAAACAATTAGAACGTAAGAGCCATTTGCAGCTCAGGCTGGGATAATGTAGGGTTGATTGGTAGGTAGGTAGGTAGGTAGGTAGGTAGGTTGGTTGGTTGATTGGTAAGGTAACGTGCAACAACAAACTCAATGTACGTCGGAAAATTGAGAAGTTTCAATCAATTCTGTTTCTATTTGAAAGTTTTGCGAATGGAAATTACATAGCATAAAAAGCTTTGAACGTCGTGAGTAGAAATCAGCCTCTTTAGGACACGTTAATGAGCTCTTAATTTCGTACACGTAAAATTATATATGTACACACATATATATATATGTATGTGTATATATGTATATATATGAATGTGTGTGCTTTGTATACATAACAATAATGAATTTAAACACGTCAAGTACAAGCATAAGTATCTAACCGGCCGGTTTCATGATCGTCTAAGCGAGTAAACTACGAAACGTTGGAATTATTACGATATGAACGTACGTAGCGTATCTTTGTGTCTAGAGCGAAAAATATTTTTCAACAAACAGAAACAGAAAGAAATGAAAATGTTACATTATAGGAGGAAAAAAAAAAGATTGCTTTATATCCTCATCTGTATCTAAATTAATATAACATGTATGAACTTAAATCTTTTTTCCTAAAATTAACAAAACAAACGTGTCTTAAATCGAACAAATTACGAACATTTAATTATGTTGTTTAGAATGAAAATCAAACGAAGAAAAAGAAGAAAAAAAAGAATAAGGAAAAGTAAAAAGAAAAAAAAATATATATATGTATATATATAATGAAATATCAAATAAAAACGTATAGGGAAACAAAGAAATAAAAGCAAGAGATTTCGGGCGAGTCTATGAAACTGGCCTGAAAAACAAATATCAGAAAATACCGACATACAAACTTACTCGTCCAATTTGTCCGCAGAGCTGGTTTCTACTTACGAGACGTTTCAAAGCAATTGACCGGCGCCGTTCCTGAAAATCGCGCCAGCCCTCTTTATATAATATTATAAAGATGTATATATATATACTTTTTGCTTGTGTTTTCTCATTTTTTGATCATTTTTTTTTTTGTTCTATCTACACAGTGTACGAGAGGAGAGACAGAGAGAAAGAAAGAGAGACAGAGAGAAAAAGAGAAAGAGAGAGAGAGAAAGAGAGAGAAAAAGAGAGAAAGAGAGAAAAAGAGAAAGAGAGAAAAAGAGAAAAAGAGAGAGAAAGTGAAAGAGAAAAAGACTGATAGTTCGTTAAAATCGAAGATCGCATATCCTGGCTCGCGGTAGGTAGTGCGATCAAGAAAACTAGTTCGCATTCCTTAGGAACGTTTCTTCATCCCAGGCCTCCGCGCCACTCCCGGTCGAGTGATGTACGTAATAGGGAGCGCTTGAAACACAAAGGATTTATGAGAGACATACAGGCCAATCTCGCAGTTAACGCCATGGATCAAGAGAGAGGCTATGAAATGGGACATCCCTAGAAGAGCAGTCGACATGTTCAAGGCATAATCAGTCGAGACCTCGCGATCGAATTCTTCATTTTGTGGAATAGAAGATATATACGAGAGAGAAATGTAGAAACGGCTGCGGTAATTTTACAACGCGCCAGCGACAAGAACGAGGTGTGACTACTCGCTAACAAAATGGTCAAAGACTTACTCTTGCATGACTTGAACGTTGGCCCGGGACTGTCTCTCTAGGGTTGCCCGCATTCATGGACAAAGATGGTACGCAGCCTGAGGTGCACTGAAATTTAGAATGTACAGAAACGTCCAAGCGTCATATAATAACATTTTTTACTACGGAGACGCTGCACTCATGTGGGCATCGGGTCGACAGTCGTTCTTATATAAAAATGCTACATTTGCTACCATAACTGAAGCGAGAGAAAAGAGATAGGTAGTATGCAATAATAGATAGAAAAGTGATCGTGCGTGAATTCCTAATATTGTTGTTGGATCGGCAAGGATTATAAGTGTTACGTGTATAATAAAATATAGAGAGACAAAGAGAACAGGAAGATTTCTTTTTTTTTTTTTTTTTTTTTTACAGCAAAATCAATGTCTAAAGTAGAAAAAGTGAGAAAAGAGATAGGCTTACGTTGTGACTTTTCGCGTTTACCCAGAAATGGGGAGAGGGAGGAGGTGGGGGGAGAGAGAGAGAGAGAATGATAGAAAGAGATAGATAGAGTTATATATATTAAAAAAAAAAAAAAAAAAAAAAAAACAGAGAAAGAGGGAGAGAGAAAGAGAAATAAACGCGAACGCGAAGCCCACCGAAAATAAAAGATAATATCGTCAACTTTTTATGAACGGCGAGGCAAAGAAAAAGAAAACAAAGTGAAGGTTCAAAGTATACAAGAATGAAAAAATGTAATGGAATAATAAAATGTCGACGAATCACCGAACCCCAATTCGCATGAGCTGTTAATCCAGCCTGGAACGTTCACAATGTTAAGTCGGACGAATGGGCTGTCGGTACTCCGGCTCTACTCACCTGAACCGGCCGTTGTTGCCACTCGGAGGGGGTGATCGTCGGCTGAACATGCCATAATCGTTGCCTCGGGAGAAGCCAGTGTCGCGCATGGATCCCATACCTAGAGGAGGCATAGGAGGCATTGGGTCTCGTCTTGGAGGTAGAGGTGGCATTGTCATTGGTGGAAAGTCTAGCCCGCACATGGAAGTTCCCATGTCACAGGGCCCTGTCATACCCGTAAACCGCCTCTCGTAGAGATCCCTGGTGTCGTCGAAGCCCCTCCTGTCATAGTAGCTTTCGTAGTCCTGTTTGCAGAAAGAAAATTCCAAAAAAAAAAAAAAAAAAAAAAAAAATTAAGGTTAAACTTCGAAGTGTACGAGGCTATACCAGGCTACATGCGGCTAGCCCTAGCCTTTCGAAGCAACGATGTCGCGATCGATTAACTCAAAATATACTTACTCCAAAGCGGCCACCACCCATTAGCCGGTCCCGAAGGAAAGGTGGTGGCGGCGGTGGAGGATACGGGTCACGTCCAAACATTCGGTCCCTGAATCCGTTCCTGTCCGGTCCTCCTCCCATTCCTCCTTTTGGACATTCCTTGGACCAATGGCCTCCGCGTCCGCATCGGTAGCATTGTTCTGGATCTCCCATTCCTGGCCTTTGTCGTACTCTGCTGGTGGAAATTTGAACCTTCATAGGTTGACCGTCCACGATTTGCCCATTAAGCTCCTTAATGGCGTCATTCACGTCACCTGTGGCTTCTAGATGGACGAATCCATAATTTCTCACTATGTCGCATTCTACGACAGTGCCATATTTGGCAAACAACTCGCGCACTTGAGGTGCTTTCGTGTTATCTGTGAGATTGCCAACAAAGATTTTGGTCGTAGGAGTGTTGGGTCCTTTACGACTCTTAGCAGCTTCGCATTTTATAGGCTGACCATGAACTATATGTCCATTCAAATTTTGTATTGCGTTTCTTCCTGCTTCTTCATTTTCCATATGCTAATAAACAAAGTAAAGAGGATTCAGGTTTACATAGATAAAACAAATTTAAATTTCTCGTATATCCAATCACTTACCACAAATCCATAATTCTTAACAACGTCACACTCTACGACCTTTCCATATTTCTCAAAAAGCGGCTTGATATCAGCATTCGATGTTTTATCAGCCAAGTTACCGATGAAAATTTTGAATGTACCAACGCTGCTAAAACCCGGCATTTTCGGCTCGTTTTAGAACCTATTAAAAAAAACATTTACTATATATAGAAAAAGTTATACAAAACATTACCAATTTTATATTATATTTAAGGAATGATCGTCGCTTTGGCAAAAAACAATTGACATTAATACCTTTCACGTAATCATAATCAAATACAAAAGAAAGATACAAAATCAAGTACACAAAGCGAAGTGAATCTTTTGATCAACAGAGAATCACATCTCGATCATATATTAATTAACTAAATTCACGTAAATTATCATTATAAGAATAGCACTTTACAAGATTAAATTTCTATTTTTATTTTTATAAACGGACAAAACGATCTTACGTTCTAAACAATGCATGAATAACGCGATTTCCGTATCGGATAAATAAGACTGCATGAAAAAACATGATTTATTACACCATATAACGTAACAATTTATATAAAACTGTTAAGGGAAGAAATAAATAATTGTTACAAACGAATTAAAAGATAGCGATCGCGTATATAAGCCATCTAAAAAGATTTCTCAAATTTGAGCAAGTAAGGCGGGAAATACCGCAAAGACGCTAAAGTTTGATTACAGCTCTGACGCTTTCATCCACCATTTGCTTGGCGATCTTCCACATTTACAATCACCAAAATGCCAAATATTTCGACATGCGCTATGTCGTTTGCGATCTCAAATATATCGAGTATGAAAGTTGGAACGTTACGAAAAAATATATATACCTTCTATTTTTATCCTCACTAAGCTAACTTGCAAGAATATATTACTACGAACGAGATCGCCCGGAATGCCGTGAAAGCACGTAGTAGTTCAACGCTCACTGACCTTCGTGAAATGGCGCGCGCGGCTTTACTTCTGCGAAAATACAGCGCTTTCTTCTTGTAAACAACGAACGAAAATCTTTTTTGTACGATACTATCGTTTATTTGTTAATACTCTTTGTTTTGGGAACACGATGTGATTGAAACAACACCAAACGATACCACCAACCAACCGTCAGGACATCCGCACGAGAGAGATGAAATCAACGTAATGGCGGCGTCTCGCTTGCCGCGTCGTATAAGAAAATGTTCGGTGCTGCGATTCTATTGGTTGAGTCGGTCCAATCATACGATACGTTCTTAAAGTTATCAAGAACGCGTCTCTTCCGGCGTAGCCAACTCGACTACGTACCCGGCGTTCCGTTAGCTTCTACACCGGCGTTGTTTTCCCGGTCTCCTTTAGATTGACTTTACTCACGCAATAGTCTAACCGCCGCCATTTTTAATAACCCCAATTATAAACAACACGGTTTCTAATGAGCTAATGATAATACATTTTAACACGTTTCTTCTGACACTTCATGCGGCGCAGACGATTCTTCAATCTTCCGATTAATTTCGATTTGTTAATAGTCCGAAAATTTACTTCTCCTTGAGTATAATTCTTGCTATAAATTTGTTCCTTTACGACCGAAGTTACGTCAAGAATCAAGCTTTTTCAAAATAAAGAATTTAAAGGGCAAGGAATGAATAGAGATCTCGCTGAGTATAGCACGTGTATACATATTCAAATATATGATATATATATATATACACATATATACTACATATGACATAGTTGATTCTTTGTTCTACTTTAGTAAAAAAAAAAAATACATTGAACGTCGAATTACGTCGAAAATTCTATTACATATTCCAGTCTTTCTTTTTTTGATTCTCGTAAACAATAACACGTCACGTTTCAAATGACCTATGAGAAGAGCTAAATCTTTCGAAAAATACGATAACAAAATTTCTTATAACCAACTACTATTTTTGGTTAAGACGAAGCACACGAAACAAATAAAAACAATAAAGATTTTATCAGAGAGATATACGATTGCATAAATGAATATAATTGAAATATTAATTTTACGTTTAATGTGCATTTGATTTGCATGTGATAAAATATATATATATACACATATACATACATATATATACATACGTGTATATATATATATGTATATATATATAGATGCGGTTGAAGTTGAAGTGCAACATGATCGAATTTTTGGATCGTCTTACAAGACGACAAAGCGGAAAATTACGAACAAAGCAAGAGTAAACTGCATTCAGCAATGGCAATGTGAGAATTGGAATAAGTGAGAAGAGGCGAAGGAATGACTATATAGATGAGTACACAGACGTGGTGCGTCATTTGTACTTGCACAAATTTTCCATTCGAAATAATCGTTCGAGAAACGAGACTAACGTTAAAACTACTGCTGGAAATCTATTTTGTACAAACCTCCCATCATTTTCATTTTCAACGAAACAACGAATAATGAGATAGGAAAAGCGCCGATGGTAGAATGAAACGAAATGGCGTGCTCCGACAACGACATCGTGATACTTTTTCGATACGAGTCGTACGAACCCTTCTTCTTTACATATTTTTTCGATAAATTGATAAAATACCTATAGATATAAAATTTTAATGTGTTGAGTACTCACCAAGTCAGTAAATTCTGTAAAACAACGCGATACAACACGACGCGAACCTACACGCTTCCGAAATAAAAAATGGCCGCACCGAAACAGACCGGGAAGAGGAAGGCGGTGCGACGAAGCAAATCCACTGATATGACTATCAGAGTTACAAACTTATGCGATACGATCTCACTATACAAATGACATCGTTACCAAATTTCATTACTACGTACGATTTTATTTTAATAATAAAGTAAGAATGCGTTTTATTTGTTTCGTAATCTTAAATTCTTCAAATATGTTATAAAAGATTGTAGATTTCTTTTTTTTCTTTTACGCCGATATAGGGACTTTCAAACATTTGATTTGGCAACAGTGATCGACACTCCCTTTATCGGACCACAATTCTTTGCGTTCGATATCGTACAGTTTTTTCATCTACACCAGAGACATCTACAATACCGGCAAAACTTACATTCCAAATTGTAAGCTATAAATTACTACAAAAGATCGCGTAACGTTTTTTTTAGCAAGATTAATGAATATATTAAAGAGGAATGTTAAATTAAACCAATTGGAGATTTCAATCGATTAATGTTCTCTATGTAGAAAATATCATCACGACGTCAGAGACAATGTTTCATTTGATCTTTTAAATTAAACGCCATTAATAATCTTAAGAACATAGTGTATATATACATCACATTCATGTTTATATGGATGTATGTATATATGTGTATGTAATATATATATGAATGACGTATGATTAATTGGGATTTGCGCGTGCGCGATCTTATTAGCCGAAAAGAAATCAAGGACGTTGTCCGTAAAATCGTTGCTATCCTTAGACTGTTATATTTCGAATATTCTGATAAATTGATGTATACTATTACAAAGAGTGTTATCAGGAATGAACAGTATGCACTTGCAATAAATAAAATGAGCGTATCTGGAAAAAGATGATATTGTTTAATACTTGTTAAAAATATAAATTTCATTACTTTCAATCAACTAGCTAATAACTACAATTTTTAATATAATTACAATGATCTTCCTACAGAAGATATAAGGTAATATGCAACAGTTATTCCCATATTATAGCACATGGGAATCATATTTAATAACATAACAATGTTGAGTCAACGACCAAAAGTCTGGCTTTATAGTTTATAAAATTATAGTAACAACTTTTTCATGGTAAAATCTTTACAATTGAGTGCAATAGATATTACAAAGATATGCAAAAACCATATCACTTTGACAAATAATATCTTTTACATAACAAAATGATTATTGCACTATAAAGATAATTTGCAAAATATCTGATTTTAAATTGTTTTATGCTGCTCGTTACCTCATAGTGGAAAATAATAATATTTAGTAGCAAAAGATCGATCGCTATACAATTTAAGCGCAAGATGCATTAGTTTACTTTCACAAGTATGACTTTTTATAGTTTAGTTTGGTATAACAACCATAGACTTAAAATCATTCTTTGACATTACAGCAACATTTTAATTGCTATTAGTTTAATTAATATGCTTGTTTGTACAAATTAGAAACCTAAATTATATACTGTACAGGTAATACAGATTAGTTTATGGCATTTGAAACTTATAGAACGAAATGACAAGAAGCAATTTCGATGATACGATATATTAACTTTTAACTGGTATATTATTGAATTCTTTAAGTTTATCATTGATTTATCGTTCTTTTAAGTCAAAGTATAATTAACTATGGTAATACACAAGCCATAATTATCCAAAGAAATTTTTAAAGAATCTAAAGAATTGGAAAAATTGGTAATATTATATACTTTCAAAGTACTTTCTCACTGTTTACAATACGTAAAATTTTCTATTAAATTAGTTAAAAGTTGATAAAAAAAATATGTTGTTACATTTAAAAGAATAATAAATTATACTATCCTGCAGTGGACGATGTTCGTTAATTACAATATAATAAAATACCAATGCAAGTAGACGAAAAATCACATGATTTTTTGTATCAAATAACAGAAAAGCCATAACATTATTATACAATCAGAGACATAAGAAATACAATAATTAAACCTCTGTCTTGTACTTCCATATTTCTCAATGGAATAATATTTAATATCGATTTTCATTTTTTATATTTTGTAAGAATTTGTATTAATATTCATAATTGATAACCATAACTAATCTCCATAAAAGCAATTGCCTCTAAAGGTATTCAGAAACAGAACTAGCATACATTGACATATTGAAAGTGGAGAGACAATTATAGACACACTTTTTTGGAATACTATTATTCATATAGCTATTTTTTGAAAGTACTCGAGTGTTTCATAATCTCTTAGGTTTATGTAATCTCTTACAGTAGTTAAGATAGATATAAAAGAACAGGCATTTGCATATACGCGATTTGTATTTTATATATCCTAATTATGTATCTTTAAATGAGTTTCATATTATCTGTATTTATTTTTATTATATGCTGGATCTATTTCCAAATATATAAACAGCTTTCTTCATGTTTAAAATGAACATCTTTGTGGAAATAATTATAGTTTTGTATCTAAGTAGTAGCCTTCATTGATTAGATACTCAACCAACTTTAATACAGTGAAACGCGCCAAAACTTTGGCTAAAGCATGGCTTTGGTGCGATTCACGGGGAAAAAAATTATATACAACATACATACATGCGCACACACACACACATACATACATACATACATACATACATACACACATACGTACATACATACATACATACATATATATATATATACACATATGTATGTATATATATATAACACATTCAGATACACGTAATTATCTTCGAATATTCACAATTTTCATTCACCATACACACACGCACTCATACATACGAACGGAGATGCAGATGCAGACGCAATGCACGCACATTCTTGTCCATCTTTATGTATTTGTAAATTTTAGTACTCAGTCTTCAGGCTGCAGTCTGTCAATAGTTCTATGTACACAAAGGGCATATTTACAAGGGGTTGAACATATTTTTTTTTATCTAGATGAGAATAACAGTTTTGAGTAATGTTGCCAAGCACTACACGATCTTAATGGCATTGTCAATATGTAATTTTGACATTGTCTTTTTAACGCGAAGTGCTGTTAAACGCACAGCAGGGTTCGCATGCCAACACTCTGCCATTAATTTACTCAACGCAAACAGAATCTGAAAAAAGAAAAATAGAAGAACGTATTAATGGTTTTAATTAAAAATATCTATAATATAGGTAAGTGTAATATAGGTATTTGTAAAAATACACAGATTAATTGGCTTACTGGATCGTTATCCCATCTCGCTGGAATAACAGGACGCAAACGTTTTACACATACAGCTAATCGCATGTCTTCAAAATCTGGATCATTTGGGACAACGTCGTGATAAGGCAAGGCATATGGTTCCACAATGGAATTCTTACCACCTGTTACACAACGTCTACATGCTTCCCACAAAACTAATCCTACAGAGTACATGTCTGCCATTTTGAAAGCATCAAACGACGATGTGTTCAAACTTTCATCCAACACTTCTGGAGCCATGTACCTTCTGGTTCCTACTCGCGTATTAGGCGCAATATCGATTTCTCCGCTTTCACTAGATTAAAACAATAATCAATATCGTTCTTAGAAACTTAATAGCATGACGTATCAAAGTCGATATATATGGTATTAGAAAAGCTGACATACCTTATAAAACGTACAGCTAAGCCAAAGTCAGCAATTGCACATTCACCATTCCTTTTAACTAAAATATTTCTGCTTTTAATATCTCTATGAGCTATCGCTGGTTTTCCACGAGTTCCAAAAATTTCTGTATGCAGATGAGCAATACCCGATGCAATGGAAAGACAGATAGCCAATAGGCCTGCATGGTCTAGTACGGTGGTTTGTAAATAATCATGTAAAGAACCTCTTTCATGATAGTCCGTAATTAATAACATTTGAGTCCAAGATCCTGTTCCTTTAATGTCGGCGGCAATGAAGCCTAAGATATTATCGTGCCTCATTAGAACAGTTTGATAGATTTCAGTTTCACGAAACCAAGATGCTTCTTCCAAAGTAAAGAAGACCTTCACTGCCACTTTTTCTCCTCTCCATCGTGCAAGCCATACTTCACCGTATCTACCTTTTCCCACGCACTGCGATAAAGCCAATTGTTTAGCTATAGTTCTTTGTACTAAAAGAGGTAGTCCAGAACCTGATCCACTACTCTGATCTATAAAATCTCTAAGCGTTCCTTGAGAAGGTACTAAGCATGGGCCTCTTTCTTTTCTTCTGTACCTATGATATATGATCACCATTGCTATCAAAATAACGGTTAAACACACAGATAATGAAGCAGCTAGTATGATGAGCGGTGCTCCAGAAGCAATAGCTATAGGATCTGGTGCTGCGGTGGGACGAGGCTTGTACTCTGGAAATAACTCCTTGTTACACAGAGCTGTCTTGTTGCAACAAATTATGTTTTTTCCTTGTAGATGTGGAACGAGGTAGCCCTTGCATTGCAGGAAACCCTGCTCGTCCGGTGGCAAACATCCAAAGGACCATTCTGGAACATATTCTCCGAGTTCCGCATCCCACACTTCCTCTACAGCGCTAAAACAATGTCCACCGGGTCTTCCTTCGCAAGTACCGTTTTGTCGGTCGTCCGGGCAGTGTCCTTCACAGTAGCAAGTAATTCCCAGCACTGAAAGAAAGAAAGAATGTAAGAAAAAAAGGAAATCATTTATTTCGATCAAATATTATTAAAAATACAAAAGACATTCGAGTATCAGTGAATTATTTTAACTTTGATCAAAACGTACAACTACTATATTGTTAAATACGTATTCTAAGCAAGAAACAAACATTGGATCGTTCAATATCCGTTTCCTAATAACGACTCGAATTCAAAAAGAAAATATTTAATGTAACTTTGAGGTTATGTATCGATAAACAAATTTTATATGTAACTTAAACATAACAGATGATTCAAAAAAGGAAAGAAAGAAAAGAGAGAGTCGTTAAAAAGCATACTAGTTACGTAGACATAGTTTTAAGATTCAAAGATTCTATAAAGAACGGACGAATGGTATATAGAATCAAGCATCTAATATCGAATGAATTCGAGAGGTTTGCCAAGCATCGATGTGTCGCGTAGGCGGACGAGCATCACTACCCACGACTCTCAACGAATGAACAGTCATCAGAAGGAACAAGAAAGTTGTTCGTTTTCGGTTCGTTGATAAAATATAATCGTATTTAACGCGGAATATAAAAATATAAAATAATTTCATTCTCAACTTCACTGGATATCTTGATTTTCATAATTATAATGGGATACACGTGTGGGTGTATGTAATTTTAGAAATTCAGTCAACGAACTTGCAGAACTGATCGATTTCAATCGGATTTCATTGATCGAAGAATATCTTTTTAAAGATCTCGAGTAATATATGTACTCTTAAAAAGAGAACGTCTATATTCGCTAAATTGCGTATATATCGACTGAATGTGAAAGATGTTTCATCAATGAAAACAATAATAATAAATGTTTGTTTCGTATTTATAAAATTGAAGTATATTCGCTTTCCCCTCCTTTTACAATTACGTACAAGATGTCGTGGATACGAAAGAAGAGAAACAAATGTTTTTATATAGAACGTTAATTCTAAACTAAAATGAATCTTTCTTGATCAACGTGGAAAAAAGGAAATGAATCATTGTAGTATCATCGATACCGAAAAGATTAGCTTGAAGGCAGGAACTTGATACATACTGATTACAAAGTAAAGCGCGAAGGTGATCGAGATTGAAGATACAAAGGATAAGTTTCATTCTATTTATCTTGTAAGCTAACCTATAGAAGAGGAATTTTATGTACGTTGTTAATCACAAGTGAAATTTCTCGTACGAGAAACTGTATCATTATTCATAGACGAAACAAAACGCTATCAAGTCGCAAAATATTTTTCTTTTTTTTTTTTTTTATAAAAAGAAATTTCATAAAAAAAGAAGAACGATGTAACCTCTTTACATTTTGATTGATACGCAAATTTGATCGATAAAACTAAAGCGTTGCATCGGATTGCGTATAGAGTTTAAGGTTATCTCGGGCTTGCAAAAATCAACGAGAAATGCGTCGCAATGAATCAAGAGCGGGAAGTTTATAAACAAATTTAATCGTCTGACAATAAAATCGAACGATTAAACGTACGAAACATGGAAAAACAATAAGTCTCTCTCCCTACTTCTCTATGGGCGTCTTCGGTCTTATCGTTATAATCAAAATAAGTATTTTTTCTTCGTACGAATCTAGACGTCGATACGACTTTTTTTTCCCTTTTTCTTTTTTCATTTGAAAGCAACGAAATTTTCTTTTTTTTCTCCTTTTCTTCGTCCTTTCTCTCTCTCTTTCTCTCTTTATATAAAAATTAAAATATAAGTGAAAGTCGCGGGTGTAACGGTTCGTCGCAATGGTTTAAAACAGAGAAAAGAAAGATAAGAAGTGAAAAGGATGGAATAAAGGAATCGCGATAAATGCGAGAGACGCGATTTTATCTTCGGAATTAGGGAATTGCCGTGTTAAACGGTTCAGAGTGTCGACAAAAAAGGAGAAGAAGCAGGAGGAGGAAAAGAAGGAGAAAGAGAGGGAGAGGAAGAGTAAGAATAAGAATAAGAATAAGAAGAAGAAGAAAAAGAAGAAGAAGAAGACCGACGATGTGTAGACGGAGAAGGAAGAAAAACGAAAAAAAAAGGTGGTTAGTTGGTTGGTAGTCGAGAAGTATTGCGAGATAGTCACGAGACGACAGTGGAGCTCGCTTATCTTATGTCGCGGAATTACTCCCTCGCGCGTCTATTTTCCGGTGACCGCTCTATTTATAATCTCCCCAAATATCTGGATGACGGATCGATCCTCCATGCGTTCTGCGTCCGTTCAGTCGTGTAACGCACGATACTAATCTCTCTGTTTCTCTCTCTTTCTCTTTTTCGCCCCTCCACCATCATTAACTGCTACCAACCAACCACCCTTTACTTCAACTGTCCTCCACTTCTATTCCTAACCTAACTATTCGCTATAAGAAAACGTATCCATAATCTTTTGGCGTACGATACACACTACACGATACATTATTACTTTATTTCGTTGATATTCTTATACCTTTTTTACCGACATTATACGTAATACCTTCTTTTTTCATCGTTCTATCACACACCCTTTCGTCCTCATCCCCATCTTCTCATCCTATTTCCCCCCCCTTTTTTTTCTTGTCGTATAACACAATGCATTCAAGTAGAATGAGATTGGTATTTTTTTTTTATGAGCCAGCCAAATTTCTCTCCCATATTTCAGTTTAAATGGAATTTTTATCTTCCTTTTCTTTGGCTTCCTATGTCCAGTTGTACGTCGATCACGTATACGCGTGTGTGTGTATATATATATATATATATGGAGTGAGAAATACATGTCTACTGTACGAATACTTCAGTTCCACATTATGTGTGTATATTGTGCGTGTGTACTAAAGTATATATATAATTCGATCATCACAAAAGTCGAAAGTACATGTATGTCTACTTCCGTTTTTTATATCGGACCTCCAGTATTTCCCCTAGTTTTTATAATGCGGTATTTGTTCACATAGTTCTTTACGATTCCTTCCGGCAAGTTTACTATTCATCTCGACAAGGTCGTTCAAACTTCGAACGGTCGTTTTCTTCGCATGCGCGATTAATTATCACTGAATTTCTATTACGACAAAACTTTGTTTGATTTTATAAAAAATTATTACATTTTAAAGAATCAACGATCAGGATATCGATTTAAATAACTTAATTATTATTATTATCATATTTAATGAAAGAGGTTAAGATAAATTTAAACGATTCTTATCCATTACGGATAATACTTATCGTACGAGGTCCGTTTTACTAAAAGAAAAATTGTTCAAATAAAAAAGCGATCTTTATATCCTCTTCAATAACTTATGATCGCAATCGATCCGTATGTCGATAGTTCGGACATTAGATTATTTACGATCGACAATAAACTTATCTTGCTCTGCGAAATGTAAATTCAGATAAGTCTATTGATCGATGACAAACGAGTTGAAGGTGAGCGCATCTCTTTCAAACATTTGTTCGAGTATCGCGATGGCAAAGAGACAGAATGAACGAGTATGTGTATGTGTGTATGTGTTCCAGAGAGAGCGAGAGAGAGAGAAAGAGAACGAACTCGTTTCTTATCCTTGTCTATCTCGAAATGAAAATAGAAGGGAGAGGTGAGGTGAAGTATGAGTACTTTTCCATCAACAACATCCAGTCAATGAGTTTAATTGTCGATTGCAATTCGAGAGCGATCGCTCGATACGCTTCGTAAATAGCCTTTCCTTCATCTTCGTTTTTCTTTTCGAGGAAAATTCTTCGCGCGATCGGCCTTTCTAATTCTTATTTTAGAAATGGGCACGTCCGTTTCGTAAAACTGTAAGCACGTTAACAGAAAACTGTAAGAACTACTTGTCAGTATATATTGTACATAATACAGATAGATACATATACGTAGTTTCATACGTGCATTTGAGCGTTTTTTTAGTTATAACACTTCAATTCGCGTTAGTAATCACGGCAAGCTGGAAAAGCAAATAGCGATATCGGTCAATGATAACTCTCGCTACGCCCGCGAGATCGTGATTTCGAAAAGGTTCGAGTCAAGCGATTCTTCGTAAAAGCTTAAGTTTTTTTTTTCTCAAACGATCGACGACACGTATGTACTTATATATATATATATACACATGTGTGTGTGTATATATATATGTATACGTACGTCGTTATATTTATCGTTTACTTCATTTATAACGCGAGAGAGAGATTTCGTAACTATTCAAATAAAGTTTTTCGAACGAACGAGTTTCTTTTTTTTTAAACGCAACTACCGACCAGTTTTCACGATATTCATTTAATTAGACGAGTACTAACTTGAACGAACTTACGACAATTCATTTGTTTTCTTTGATTTAATATATATTTTACTTTTGTACGTACAGTAATAAACAAGCGAAAACTTTCGATAAACATTTTAGTTAATTACCATTAGTAAGTGTGATTTTAATAATTGTAAACAAATAAAAGAAACGAAAAACAAAAACGAACAAATTTATTTTCGATGGTTTAAGTATTATCTTTGTTTGAAAAAAAAAATAAATAAATAAATAAAAAATAAAAGAAAATTGGAAAGAAAATTTGTGTTCTTAATATTTATTTCTTAATATTTTCTAAGATAGTTTGTCTTATCTTTGTGAAAATAAATGAAAATAAAAAATAAAGAAAAAAGAAATAATTTTGACGAACTTTTATTTCAAGGAGAAAATACGTATTACAAAGTTGATAATTTAAAAGACGACTCGCAGTCTTGAGAAAAGCCTAACACTTGTTCTCATCTTTCCGAGTAAAAATAAAAGCAAGACTTGTAGGCACGTGCGATCGGTGCACCTTACTTAGGACATAACATCGGACAAGCGATTAATGAAGGGCTGGTGACGAGGCATTTGTTTCTCCAACGTCGTTGTTGGTAAACTTTGTTCAGTTTCTGATCTTTTTCATTTAACTTGAAAGGAATCAAGAAAAAAAGATCGTATTTGTTAATTTACTACTGATATATGCTATGATACAAATCTCTTTCTCTCTTTCTTTTTCTTTTTCTCTCTCGATATAATTCATCTGTATAAAAATCTGGTTTTACACGGCGCCCCCTTATCGTTATCTAAAAATATTTTCTCGTCATTAGGACAAGGATGACGTTTCTGTGGATTTCATTCCAATCCATTCAGTATTTTACGTCAAAATCAACGTCAATGCGCCGCGATAACGCGTATACTGACTAACATGTATATTTTTTATTTAATACATAACGAAGAAAAAATCTCATGTATGAGGATATATATATATATATCTGTATTGTGCAGGATATATTTATATCTGTATTGTGTGTGTATCTATATATATATACATATCTGTATTGTGTATATATATATATATATATATATATATATATATATCTGGTAGCAAGCAAAATTGATTCCGAAACGTAAAAACGCATGACGTAAGATGTACTTCAGTGCTGGTTGCACTGAATTGCGATTGGTCAATACTTATATATTTACATTAGTACGATCGAATCAGAATCTGCCATGTCTTTACTTCGCGATTTTTTGGGTTTTAATTTTTGTTATTGTTATTATTATTATTTCTATTATATTTATTGTGTACATATACACGTTTTTATTTTATTACTATTATTATTTTTACATTATTATTATTATTATATCTATTCAAACGTTAATGTTATTTAAAAAAAGTTTCTTCATTCTTCTATTTAATTTAAATAAGCAAACCAACCAATCACGAGTCTCAATGATGAGACATTCTCGGCATTGATGTCGTAAATTGATCTTTATTATATATCGCCGACGATTTCTTCAATATTCTTTCGAAAGATAAATCAAAGAAAAACGATGATAACACGATTAAAAAAAAAAAGAAAAGAAAAAAAAGAAAAAACAATGAAGAGAATAAGGACGACGATAAGGAAGAACGAATGGCAATTATCCGGTCACATCACTCGTCGTTTACCGTTTAACAGGATATTGGAAAAAGATACGCGATCTTCTCGCACGTCCTCGGGATTGCTGAAAGATCGGTATTTCTCCTTTACTGAGAATCACACATTCATCTAAAATATGCAATGAACGAGCGTGATTTTTCGCGGAAAAACAAAGATCGTTCGGTCTTCCGTATTCTTCTATAAGTTTCCGTGACTTCGTTGAAGAATCAGTGTAAATATATGTAAATAAACACACACACTACAGATATTCGCGCCTCTGTCAGCATTGTTATACAACAAGATTACGAATATTTCGAGGAAAACTCGACAGGAATATAGATTTTGACGATTCTCGATTTCAATAGTAGCAATTTAAAAACAGAAAAGGAAAGAAAACAATCTAGATTTTATAATCGAAGTTACTCAACGTGTTAAAAAAAAAAAAAAGAAAGAAAGAAAGAAAGAAAGAAAAAAGAAATGGCGTTTAATTCCGCGATATGTATTAAGAGAACGAACGAATAAAGAGTATCAACAAAAAGAGTAGTTTTTAAGTTGATGGATAATAACTCTGCCTCTGTTAGAAAGAGAAAAACACAAGTCAATTAGTTTATGACCCGACAAAAAGACTTCTAATTAAACGAGCTCACAATGGACCGGAAGAAAATAGCGAACGGACAGTACGATGCTTTTGGAACGTCATTGAGGTTACTGCAGGAATCGTTGAAACAGGATGTTGCGATGTTCGCGAGACGCGCTATAATGGAGAGAGAGAGAGAGAGAGAGAGAGAGAGAGAGAGAGAGAGAGAGAGAGAACGAAGAGAAAGGGAAGAATGATATGCTGCTGTCAAAGCGTGTCTACAATGTCTCACTGTTACACAGTTCACGCAATAAATCGATCTTATCCGACTAAAGCTAAATTCTATAACAAGGATTGAATCCTATTTAATTTTGGAAACGGCCGGAGCGACATCGTTTTTATAAAACGTGTTATAATATTGGGAATATCCGTGCGAGGAAAGAAAACTCGTCGAAAGGAAAAAAAAGAAAAGAGACGAAAAGAAAAAGAAGAGTTCGGGGATAAGAGGATGGATGAAAGTAAAAAAGAAAAAGAACTAGCTACTGAGAAGGAATACTACGACGGGTTTTCGTGGTGGCGTCGGGAATCTCTGGAACCGCTGGTATTTCAGTCCCTAACCTCTGCATCTAATCTCTCTCTCTCTCTCTCTCTTTCTCTCGAGGGTTAAAAACGTGCGTACGTTCGCGAAGAGAAAGCGAGAGAAGCGTATTATCTTGGTGGATAAGACGAAGCTCGAGAAGATCGGCACGCACACGTAGAAGAGACGTCACACTATTTTCAGCGTGTATCGGAAAGACTAAGAGAGAGAGAGAGAAAGAGAGAGAGAGAGAGAGAGAGAGAGAGAGAGAGAGAGAGAGAGAGAGAGAGACGGGAAAACGAGCGTCGCGAAGGGAGATCTCTTGCAATGGAAATGAGAGACGATGAGAAAGGAGGGAGAGAGAGAGAGAGAGAGAAAGAGAGAAGAGGCATCACAGTCGTCTTGGTCCGTCCTCGAGACGTCTTCGAAATCGGAGCAAAAAGCTAGGTGGAAGAAGGAAGGATCGAGGGCGCGCCGGACGACGATCTCTCTTAAAGCTGGAGGAGAAGAAGAAGAAGAGGAGGAGGAGGAGGAGGAGGAAGAGCAGAAAGAGTGAGAAGAGGGATCGTTTCTCTCCGCAGTATACGACGACGACGACTACAAAGAAGGCGACATACGACAAAGGGAAGAAACGAGGGATGCGATGTTTCTTTTGGAAGAGAGAGAGAGAGAGAGAGAGAGAGAGAGAAAGAGAGAGAGGACGGATATTGTTTGTATATATGTGTGTGTATGAAAGAGAGATAGAGTGTCCGCACATATGTGTGGCAGAAGGCGAACGGACACCAATCGTTCTCGCGCACAGTCCCTCTGCATATCCTCCGATCGATTCCTCTCCTTCTCGACTAACGTTTACCACGAAAACTCGCACTGTTTTTACGATTGAAACGATCGATTCGTAAGGAATACGTTGGTTTAATCGCGTTTACGTTATTCTTTACTCACCACCGAGAAATCTCGCGACAAACACTCCCAGGCCGAGCCACAGGCCGTATTTACATCCGCGCCGACCCGGGGTAGCGGAGAGCTCAGCCATTTTCTACACTCGAGAGCACATACTTCACTGTGACGTAGGGCGCTCGGCGTCGACTCGCAAGGCGCAGGCCACGGACGCTTCGGTCAAACTCGGCTCCGTCCGTTTTCATTCGTCGGGACCGCGCCGAACGGCTGTGGTATTTAGTGGGGGTATACCTTCGTGCGACTTCGTTATTCTTCGTAAAGACCGAGTGAGAAAGAGAGAGAGAGAAAGAAGCACAGTAGTAACACACGATTTCGCGCTAAGACGTTTGCGGATTCGCGGCCGAGCTTCGATTCGAGTCGGGTCGAACGCTTGTTAATTCTTCGAAGAGGGATGCGTACATACGTATGTACTCGACTTTTCGTCTTCTATAAATTTATTACAAACATGTATATATATGTGTAAAATCATTGATATATCAAACGAAGAGAAAAGAAAACAACAGCAAAGGAAACAAAAAATGTACTCGTTTTTCAGCCGCACACATATATATCTATACATGTGTATGTATACGAGCGTATCAGACTTTTTCTAATCCGATAGTTTCCGTTGAAAAATTAGTAAACTTCTTTTTTTTTTCTCTTTTCCCTTCGTTTCATTTACTATCTTGATTATCCTTCGTTAGACATTATCGAATAGGTTTAAAACTTTAAAGAGGAGAATATATCGCGATGTTGAAGCTTGGTACGGACCTGACATCAGGTTGAAAAAGTGGGGGAAGAGCGCGCGACGGCGCCCTGCGGGCGCCACCGTGCCGCGACGAGCAGAGCCCCGGAGAGATCTTTCTTTCTCTTTCTCCTTTTCCCGCGTGACGAGCCACGACAGTGTATACCAGCCGACGGCTCCAGAGCTTTAAGAGAGTATGAGCCAAGAGGAGCAGCGAGGGGAGCTGCTGCTCCTTGGAAAGGCGCGAATGTCTATGCGTCTCGCGTCACCGTCAACGGAGAACTAGAACTCAGCTAGAATCTGAAATCTTTTTCTTGAGCCGAAGGAACGAGAATGATGCGACTCTGTTCCTTTTTTTCTTTTTTTTTTGTTTTTTTCTCCAAAGAAAAGAAATGTCGATCTCGCTCGAAGCTCATTATTACTCTCGCGTGGTCTATTTTTTTTTATTTTGTTTTTATTTCTTTTTTATCTTTATTATTTTCTTTTTCTTTAGTTTTTTTTTGAGGCTTGATCTATATAATATATATGTGTGTGTGTGTGTGTGTGTTCGTATTTATCTTACGCTTTTGCGTTTTTAGACGCGTCGATCTTCCCTTAAAATTATTCTCGAAACGATCGCGGATGTTTACGTTCCTCTTAATGTTTATTCATTTATTAACGTACGATCGATCCTTTGAAATTGTTTTTCAACTAAATGCAACTCGGATCGCGTTTACATTAAAATGTTCGACTCGTGGAAATAACGGGATCTAATGGGTCAATTAAACGCAAGTGAACTCTTAACGATGCAACGACTCCGTGAGGAGATTCGCACGGCACAGGACTGAGGAAGCGGCGAAACTCGATGCGACCGTGAAAAGAAAGCGATTTCTTCGCCTCGAAAAGGAGATAGATCGAGTTGTGCGAGCCTGCAAAAGGAGTTTGATCGAGCTCGAGGGGATCGGTACTTATTTGCGTCTTTTCCTACGTTGTATCTCCTAGTTTAGTGCTTCCTCGACATTTCTATGAAAAAGAAAAAAAGAAAGAAGGAGAAGGAGAAGAAGAAGAAGAAGAAATATCAGGCGAACATTGCTCTTCGACCGGTTAATTAGCGGGAGTGCGTGAGAATTTGAACGAATAGGAAGCGAGTATCTTGAAAGTCGCTTCTTAGATCGAGGAGCAATTTGCGAAACGTTTATGACGATGTCGTTGATTTATTTTTTATTTTTTATTTTTATTCATCGAAGTAGTTGATTACATTGCGATTTCACTGAAAGTATATTTATACGAACGAGTAGTAGAGATAGTAACTACGTACCAGTTGATAGGTATAACTTTACGCTCGAACGACGTTGTACATCGACAGTCATTAGTATTATTTTCAAAGTCGTTGAAAATCGATCGATCTGATCTACCGAACCTGCTCTTAGTAAGATAACGAAGGCTTATAGATTCGTCAGTCGTTATACTTCTTGCCGTAGGCTCTTCTTACACGGGGGGTTAATCGTCGCTTAACTATACCTATTACTCTTTAATTAGTTAAGATCAACGACGTAGAACTCGAAAGGCACGTTTCACTCGAACGCTTTGTACCACGCGTTTTCTTTCTTTCTTTTCTTCTTTCTTTCTCTTTTCGCGTATGTCCGTTGGAATATCTCCAACTAGGCCCAACATTTAGGTAGCTAAGTATACTATTTAATACTTTGCGGTGCCATAAAAGTCTCCATCGTGACGCTTATTAATTGGTGGCCGCTTATTAATTGCACGAAACGCGTGAGAAATCGAATGAGCTTGGTCGCGAGTCGTGAGAAATTGACTCGATCTTACCTTAAAAGTTTCCTGTTTAATGCCGTATAAATTAATCTCCCTTTAATTTTGTTCGCACGTTAGAAAATTATATTTATTTTTCCCAACACCTTCGGTTTATCGTTATTCGATCTACGTCGGAGAAAAATCCAGCGATTATTCTGAATCTTGCGATGAAATGACATTAAATTAATTCGAAACGTTGGAAAAATGTTTATCGTCCGATCGATATCAAATAATTGCTGTAAACTCTAAAATAACTGAGATAAAAAGTAGTTGACAATAAGTTGATGCTAATTAATTCGAATGAAAATATCGGATCAATGAGGATTACTTGTGACGATGTGTCCAAACTAATGCTACGTAAACAGATTTAACAAATTCTTCTCTACCTACGCAATCTTTTTTATCTAAAGAACGCTTAGTAAATTTTAATCGTAATATAAATTCAATACGTACAAGAGTTTTATATAAAAACATTATCGAAAAAAACAACGAGCACGTACGTCCGAAGATCGTACCGATTCTCGTTGGATTCGTTTACTGATTTTTAAAATGGTTTTATAGGTCGATTCAAAACCAAAAGGTCGATTCGTCGTTTTCGTCGTTATCGTTGCTTTCTTTAAAGTTTCTCGCCTAACCTGTTGCCTGTCCATGTTGCTACTTTGCTCATATGTACCATATATGAAGGAAAGATCACGATAAAGATTGAAACGCGACGCTGCTCCGTTCCGCCGTTTAAACCACCTCCGTTATTACGTACATGTATTTTTAGAGATGATGTTGAACGCTTTTATGGAAACGCGACTTCCGACACGTTCGAACGCAACGATGCAGAAGCGTGTGCGCGCGAGCGCGAGTGAACGCGCCCATGCGTTTTTCAGCTTACGTTCCTTTTCCTCGATCGTTCGGTTCTTCGCGCTATCTCTCACGACGATCCGATGCTATTCAGGTTTCTTTACTGCTCCACTATCTACTACTGACACTTGTATATTCGCGAAGAAATAACTCGTGTACGATTGTATATTAATTTCCATGCGACACGTGTATCTACCTACTTATTTACCAGTCGAATATTTTAACGTAAACCTATTCGATTAGTTACGATTATCTTATCACGTCGTTTCGTTTGACAATGTAATATATATATTTTTGTCTTTTTTATCTTTTCCTTTCTATCTCTTTTTTTCTTTTTTTTCTTTCTTTTTTTTTTTTTTTTACATATATCCAAGATTTTTCCAAGTTAGTGGTGGTTATTTAGTTACATGGTTACGAAATCTTCTTTCGATTTATAACATAATTCGGTCACGTACACCTAATCTTCGTTTTTTTTCTTCCTTTTTTAAAGACGACGAAGATACGAATTTAGCCGGTCGTTTTTCTTTTTTCTTCCTGTTCGCTTTCGTTTAATAAACGTAAAAGAATTTTATTCGCAAGCGAAACGAATTTCTTATGGATATATCGACTTTCGCACGGTTTATATATTATATATACGAGGATTTCTTATCATAATTTAGTAACACGCGTTCGAAATCGCTGTTCGATCTTATTTACGACGAGCAACGCGCGACGTTTCGTTGATTATCAATACCACGATATCTGCCCCTTCGCGACGTCCTCAGCACGTGTTTCTTTCGCGAATTATGTACGTCGGTCTGTAACTTTTTATCGAATCGATCGAAAACCAGAGACACGATTTTATTCGTTTTTAAACCTGCCATTATATTACGCTCCTATTACTCGTTTCTCTCTTATGTTTAATCGACTTATTTAGTGAGAAAAAACATGAAATAAAATTGTTCAGCGATCATGTCCGATAATAACGATGGATTACGAGGATATGGTAATCGATCTCTCTCTTTCTCTCTCTCTCTCTTTCTCTTTTATGAGGCTAGACGCGCGCGAACACGTTCGTACTTAAACGCGTTTATCGCTCATAAAAATGCAAATTATTATGCCGCACCGAAAATTATAGACGCATACTCATAAGTCCTGACACAATTTGTCTCCGGATCGTGAATCACTTAATTTCAGAGTACAAAGGATACTGTGTTTAAACTCTCTCTTTCTCTTTCTCTCATTTTCTATCTCTCATTCTCTCATTTTCTCTCTCTTTCATTCTCTCGTATACTCACCACCCGCTCGGTTGACCACTTATTTAGCGTTCCGCGTTCGCATGCTAGCTGCTTCTACCGGAACTAATTGAAACGTTGCTCTTAAACGCCTGTAAACACTGCTCAGAGTCGTTTCCTTGCGTATTGTCGCGCGTGTCCCGACTTTCGTTTGAGAGGAATGTCGAAATTGATATTCTCCGTTTCATATAGTATGTGTATACACGTATGTATACACGTACATATATATATGTATATACATATACATATACATGTACATATACATATGTGTGTACGTGTATATGTACTTTTTTATAGGCAGCTTTTTAATTTATAGGCAAGCCGAGTCGAATGACACGTACGATTCATATAAAAGATCCGATACGTTCAAATACAATAACTAAATCGATTATACGATTCTTAAGTTTTTCTCGTAAAAAAAAAGAAACATTTATTGTTGCCTTTTATTACTTCGAGAATGATTTAATAGAAATGTTAAAGTTATGGATAATGATTCTTAACTGTTAACAACAATAACGCAATATGTACACGCGCGTACATATATGTCTCTATATATTATAATCTTCAGAATTTTCATTTCTATTTGATCATAATTATATAATGAAATTTCTAATAGAAAAAAAGTGCGACTCGGCACAAAGACGAATGTTCTTCGTTGTGTCGTTTTCCGTTCGTTTTTTCTATTTCTTTTTCTTTTTTTCTTTCTTTCTTCTTCTTTTTCCTTATCACATGCGTGCATAAGCGCTCAATTACACGCGCGCGTGCTTTTATCGCGTAAGCCAAGAAGAAAGAGGAAGGAGAAAAAGAAAAAAAAGAAAAAAAAAAGAAATAGACAACGCGATCGGAGCGCCATAGTAGCTCATAAGCGAGCTTACTCAACGAGAACTATAGGGATAAGATAAGGACTCTCATAATTATTATAGTAATGCCATATATATCGCGAAGTCGTATTGCTGGCGAGTAAAGTTATGAGATCGTCGAAGAACCACCTACTCGACTGACTGACTGACTGACTTACTGACTCAGATTTATAATTAGTTGTTATTTACTCGTTATAATTTTCTAGCATTGGAAGAAAAAGAAGATACCTACGTTGAAATATTTTTACCGATAACGAAAGCATCGACCGTTCAACTCGAAGTTCGTTGTTCCTTATGAAAAATAATTTCTTTTTTCTTTTTTCCTTTTTTTCTTTTTTCATTCGCAATTCTAACTGACCTAAAATAATAAACGAGCCTTTTATAAGATCGAACAATTGACCACTGTCGAGAATCTCTTACTATTATATCTCTTACACGAATGAATCCCGGTAATGATATTCTCAAAAGGGAGAAATCGATTTTTGTCATTACGAATAAAATACGATTGCAGTTTATGGGGCTCTTATCAATTTGCGCGGAAACCGTTGTTAAGGGAACCGTCAACGATCGAGACGCTCGTGGCCGCCAACGAAGTCGAAAACGAATGAAATTTGGTCGGTCTCGAAAAGGAGAGAAGAACTCGTACGAGTTTCTTCGAGAGCTATGCGTGTTACTTATTCGTGCTTGGATCGGTAGAATGTCGTCGAGGAACGAAAGAGAGAGAAAGAAGAATCTTTTGAATTCCGTGTTAACGAAAAAGGAGGAGCACAGTGGACGACAATCCGTTCCTTCAAACCGGATTTCGGGATTACAATCGACCGCCTGCTTCTTCGTCTTCTTCTACTTCGTCTTTTTATTCTTTTTCTTCTTCTTCTGCGAAGCCCTTCGTTCGTTTTTATGCAGTCGAGGGCGACGGAGATCTCGCCTTCGGCTCGTCACATTCGAACGGCCACGGGTAAGTGCGACAATGGGCAACAAAGGGAAGTAGGGATCGGGTCCGATCGTAAAGGTCCCTTATTCGGATTTCGAATCATGGTCCATTCGTCTCGGATGTCTTGGAACCGTATTTTCTTCTGCGAAGAAAGAGGAATGATCAATGGTGTGAAACATTCCCGAATAATACTATGGATACTTTCTATAAAGCGGCTTTAAAAAAGATTCGTAAAGATTCATCGTTGGATCCTAAGAAATTTCCTTCCTTCCTTTTTTTTCCTTTCTCCTTTTCTATCGTCTTCTTTTTTTTTGGAAAAATATAACACAATAGTATATACCTATATACGTGATTACGAGTTATTGCGTGTTAATGGAGATCAATGGCGCGTGGATAACAGATTGTAATTAGTAAAGAACTTTGACAAGCAAGATAGGTACATATACATATCGTAAGAATAAACGATTCTCGTTGTATTATCGCGAAACAGGTTTACAAGGATATTTTCAAGGATATTCATCGTCGGAAAGAGGTGTGAGAAGGAAGACCGACAATTCGCGAGGTTGAACAAGATCCTTGGATTAGAATGAACCCTCTTTTGCCGTTCCACGAACGGTTCGTTTAATACTCTTTCGCCTGGCGCCTCGGCGAAGTTTAAAACGCGACAGGAGGAGGACTGTTAAAGAAAAGAAGTCGAGAGGGAGGAGGGAAAAAAAGGGGGAACCAGAGGGCCCAAAATCTCGATCTGTTCGGCGCCCGTTACGAGGTGGACCGACGAAGGTGGAAATATATATTTCATTCGAGGTAGAATGGGTGTATGTAAGGGAGAGAGAGAGAGAGAGAGAGAGAGAGAGAGAGAGAGGAGAAACGGTCGGACGGAGCCACAAAAGAGCGAAATCCATGTCTGGGCCTTAACGCGGCGTAGCCTCCCGGCCTTTGGGTCAGTTCTCGGCTCTCTCTGGTAACCACATCAGTCTCGGCATTCTATACCACCTCGAGAGTCGAGTTTCAGGGGCGTACTTTATTTCCTGGTCCATATTTTGTGATTAGAGTTTATCGATTTCGTTTTTAATGAATTTTTCTTTATTTAAAAACGAAAAGAGAAAGAACAATTTCTTTGATTATTAAAGTAGAATCATATATATATATATATTGGCGAATAAAATAAAATTTTTAAGAGAGAGTAAATTTCGTTTAAAATGTTCGTAATAAAAGAGGAGAAAAATTTTTTTCGTCGATAGAGAAAAGGAGAGAGAGAGAGAGAGGGAGAGAGATATAAATATAAATATATGTATATTGTATTGAAGTAAAGTGGCACGTAACTCTTAACAAGGAGCATTCTCGGTCGAGATTAAACGATAGGACGATATTGGATAATCGATCGTAATTGTGTCTATTTAGTATAGCGAAGCTGGGGATGGCTCGTATGTCTCTTCTTGGAGACTCTACCGAAGTGGCATCTCTTATATTAACGACAGGAAGCGGTTAACCGCACGACTGAATAATCGTTCATAGGGAAAGAAAGAGAGAAATGTAGATAGATAGATAGATAGATAGATAGATAGATATATATAGAGAGAGAGAGAAAGAGAGAAGAGGAGGAATAAATTTAGCGAGGAACATAGGAACCGTCCAAACGTTTTTGGACTTTACGTTCACGAATACAAAGCTTTTTGGCGCCATAATAATTCGATCGAACGAGAACTTGGTTCTGTTCCATGAAAGGATACAGGTCGACTCTTTTCTATTTTGTCATTCTTCTTCTCTCGTGATGCTGTTATCGCGAAAAAAAAGAGAGAAAGAGAGAGAGAAAGACGAAAAAGAAAAAGAAAAATGAAAAGAAAAAGAGAAGTAGGCGGCAAATGAATTCGCTCGATTAAGTTGGAGTTAAAAAGAGGGTCGACTACCTGGTCACGATAAAAAGTTTCTTCCTTTTTGGTTGTGTATGCGAACGGTGCTGCGTACAACCAGCTGTGTATAAGGATATCTTTAGAGGTGGCTTTTATCGCTAAAAGTCAGGTGTGAATTGGGGCCACCGGTGCTCGATCAAAGGCGACCGTGCCGACGTGATACGACTAATGTAAAGAGGAAAAGAGAGCGATAGAGAACAAGAGAGAGAGAGAGAGAGAGAGAATGAGTAAGAAAGGAAAAGGATAGTAAGCGGTTAGGAAGCAGAACGAGAAACGAAAATGTAAGGAAAGGGAAGAAGAAGAATTAGAAAGAAGAAATGTTCGATTTAGTCCATCCAATCTTCTTCTCTTTTTTTTTCTTCTTCGATTAAAGTGAAAGACGATTAAAAACAAGTGTTGGGTGTAAACGATCGATAACGTTTATAAAGATATAAAGAGATCTTCGTGTAAACGATTCGTCGAAATCCTTATTGAGAGTTCTCGACTGGAAAATTATTAACCGACGAGATACAAGATAGGTCGACGCGTGAGACTATCGTCTCTGTTTGTGTATTATGTCTATCTATATATGTGTACATATTGTACGTATGTACGTGTGTACATGTTACATATTGTCCGCTCGAATGAATTCGATGAAACGGAAAGAGAAAGAAAAAGAGAGAGAAAGACAGACGACGAAGAGAGAGTCACCTAATCGTACCCGCCTACCGACAAATTAGAATATATCGAAGTTTAACTCGACGAACACAAGATATCTCTTTCCCTTCACGAAAATCACGCTAGCGCACACATTCATAATGATTAAATTTAACTCACGTATTTATGTTCGTTCGTTCGTTCACACGAGGTGACCGCTGAAAGATAGAAAGAGAAAATGAACGTTACAGGCAAATATATCCTCCAGCGGGATCACCTAATTTGCATCCAATCATAATTGGCCAACGAATCGTGACGCAATCATGACCCGAGTTATAATGAACGAGGAGTCGAGTGTGTATTTGGCGATTCTCCATACTTTGTCATTTCTATATTTTAGACACATAATTTATTTGTCCGTTTACGAGTTTTCTCTCAATGGTGGTCTCAGTGGTAGCTGATGTCCTTGTCGGTATCTTGTCCATGGATAAGAATGACACACGGGACACGATAAATAATCAGGAATGATTTATTGAAAAAAGGAATGCTTTTATATAAGTCGAAATAAATTCATCTTTATACGTGAATTAAATTTTATTTCAATTATGTATAATTAAGACGAATAAATATAAAGAAACTCTACAATCCTGAAATATAAACGTAAAATGAAATGTCGTATTCGATCGAATTTTATAGTTGAAGAAGTTTCATGTGTTTCATCGATTACATTATTATCGAATAGGACGCAGTGGACGAACCTACAAAATAAATTCTCGTCGAGCAATGGGGGGTTAGGGTCCTTGAAAAGGTGAATTATAACGAAGGGAGAAAGAGAGTTGAAAAGTGACAAGATCGAAGTCGATGTTCTCGGAGAGGTCCGAACGCGTATCGGGTGGCGGGAGGTTAGTAGACGGTCCTGGTCCTGGCGTCGGTTCTTATTCCGTGGTACACGAGAGCGAGAGAGAAAGAAGAAGAAGAAGAAAGAAGAAGAAGGAAAGGAAAGAAAAAAGAAAAGGAAAAAAAAAATAAAAGGAAAGAAAAGAGTGAGAGGGTAGACGCGAGACCCGGCACAACAAAGATCCATCGGGACCGGTTTCGTGTTCTGCCCTTTTTTACATTCCCCGAAGAGGCCCCGCCGGGCTGCGGGTGTGAAAACCGACACCCACCCACTTGTTATTTTGTCAAACACGAGCCCTGAAAATTATAGGAATCATGCGGCACATCGAGCCTATCCTATACGTCTAATATGAGCCATGCGCACGACAGATTATATTCGATCCAACTTTTATTCTCTTTGCTTTCGTGCGGGCGCTTCGTATTTTATAACCGTCAATTAAACGCGAAACCGTAAAATAACTGCTACTGCTGTTTAAACGCGATTAAAGTTGACGCGAGCTAATACGATCGTTTTGTTTGTCTATCGATTTGTTTGTCGCTTGATTCTATTAGTTTTTCGATCCGTACGTTATCGTAGGGGCTCTGAAATCGAACGGACTCGGCACTGCGATCGACGGAATTGCGAATTCCGATGGCTCGCCGGTGGTTGCAATAATTTCGAGGCAATTGAACCGAGACGAAACGCCGACTCGAGCATACGAGAGCCGCGAGTACTCAACTCTGGGATAGCTTCTCGCAGCTGCCGTGGCTAACCACACTGATTATTATTTCCGATAGGTCGAACCGAACGCGAGATTCTTTGCGACGAGTACTTTCATTTTACTTTTCTTTGTTATTGTTTTTATTGTCATTGCTTTTTTTTTTTTTTCTTTATCACGTCCATTCGTCATATCGATGTAATTTTGTCTTTGTAAGTATGTTAAACGAAGTTATCTTCATTTTTTATATTTTTGTTATATTCTTTTCTTTTTTTATTTACAAGGAAATTACTATTATTTCTTAAATTTATACTTTTGTATAAATCAAAATATTAACTAGCATCGTAAATTCATCATATGGATGTCATTTTGTTTTTGCTAGTGCCTTAAATGAAATTATCTCTGTTCCTTTTTTACAAGAGAACTAAATTATTTCTTAAATCTATCCTTTTGCAAATAAAAAAATTAATTGCATCGTGCGGTAAACAACCTTCCTATTTTGTCTCTATCGGTTTTTCTTCTATTTTTGTTTAGTCGATTCGCGTCATCTGAAAAGGTATACAGTATCCTTTAATATCTACTCTCTCGTGCCAAGTTTTCGTTGCGCCGCTTTTTATTCGATCGACCACCGCATTCTTACACTCGTATCGTTTCTCAACGTCGACGGAGGAGGAGCTCTCCCTTGAAACGGAACCCAAGATTCGAGAGAGCGAGTCTTCCTGGGAAACGGCGACTTTTTGCGATTCTCTTCGATTGATCCTTCTTACGATTAAACGTGACTCTTGAAGTGACTCGACTTCTTTCCGTTTATGCAACACCCAAAAGAAGCAGTTCCTTTTGTGTTATAAAAAAAAAAAAATTCGAAGAAAACGTCAAACTTGTTACAAACTCTTAAATTCTACTCATGTCTCGATAAAACAACAAAGTATTTATGTATGTAAACAAAATTATTATGTATATCAAATTAATTATTAAATAAAGAGATACAGAAAGACATACCTGAGAAAAATTGAGTTTTCGTATCTTTCTATTCGGAAGTCGTATAAATATTTGCAAAGTCCAGATAAATTGCGTAATTGAGAATACTCGTTTCTCGAGAAGTCCCTCTTAATGGCTATTCTCGTGGTCATAAATATCGAATGGCTACGTAATTCTAAGAGAAGATAGGAGTTCTCAAAATGAGTAGGTACTGAACTTAAGTCGGTTTAAACTCAAGAATGTTTTTACTATTAATATGATACTCGTCGCAAAGGTTTTATGTTTGTTAAAGTAGAAGGATTGTCTCGTAATCAAGGACATTCGTTAGTTCGCGTTCGAAATAACGAGTAACTCCTTCCTTCTTCTTTGACGTGCAACGGACGTATCACATGTACGTAACTAAGTATCTACAACGTGAAAATACGTGGACTGCCGATGGCGATCGTGTAGCTTCATTAGCCTAACTAAATGACTTGACACCACTCGTGATCGAATCGATTTAATGCGTTGCCTCGAAGGACTATTGTAAAACGATCTAGTCATTTTAATATCGATGTCAACGTAAAGAATATCAGATCTTTCTTAATACTTGGTATTATCTTAGTATTTCATATTCATATCGGAATTTTTGTTGTTAATTAAGCAATAATTGCAATTAATTTTTAATATTAAACTTAATTAAACGCTATAATCATATCGACGATATTAATAACAAATCGTGATAAAAAAAACTATTAATATTAAAGATAATAATATATATATATATATTATATAAATTAGTATTGAAAATAATGTGTCGCGATAAATTATTCGAAGGACATTCCGAACGTAAGAAATTCAGGCCCTGAACTCGGGGTCGATCGACAAGTAGGGCCAAGTACGGTGGTCAATTTATTCTCATCGAGTCTCACGGAGTCAATCATATCGCTAAAAGATTAACCGATATACTCCTGGGGGCCATTTCGTGAAATTTATAAGCTAGTAGCCAGAAATAAAAAGTTGTATGCTTTTACGTGAACTCGTTGCTATTTCAAAAACCAACGAATTACATTCTTAATACTGAATAGGCTTTACGTACAGGGTGTAGTTATAAAAATTACACGTCAACGATGTATTCAGATTCTTATGCGGGTTCATGTTATGATAAAAATCACCCCTAGATGTGGTTCAACAAAATCGATCTTTCTTTCATAAAAAGTATATATAAAGGAGTTTAGATTTTTTTTTTTACAAATAAAAAGAACAGAAAAAGAAGAAAAAAAGAAAAAATATTTCTAATCACTGACTTAAGAAGGAAACGTGTCGAGTCATACTGCGTATAAACGAGTAAAGAATTCGAAATTTGGAATTCGATTAATTGCGCATTGTTCATTGATATATAACATATTTATAGATATAAAATGTTTATAAATATTAATATAAAATTTAGATATGAATCTTTTAATAAGTTTATAAATATACATCTTTTAATAAGTTTATAATATTTGTTAGAAGTTGTCGCATTTTCTTAGTTGATATAAAACTTTTACTTGGCATGCTCTCTCACGTCGTTGGCATTTATACTTGATTGTGGAAACTATACCGTGACACAACTGGTACATATATGTACATACGAAGTTTCGCTCAACAAATAAGGCTCTTGTTAAAAGTACCGAGGCTAGCGAGTCTCCATACTCCTTTGGGACGGGTTTTGCACGCGCGTTGACCATAATCGGAATACAATACCTGTCCTTTTTATCCTTCTTCGATAGGTCGTTGTGCTACTGTATCTATGGTGAACTGCAAGAGAATCACATAGGACTCGCATACCTTGTTCGTTCATTAGAAAATTTCCAAATCTAAACGATTGTTTTTCTAGAACGAGGAATTATTTTAATATCTATATCTTTTGTTGCGTTAACAGAATAACACATGTATATCATGCATTTCCTCAATTTTTTTTTTTCGTATGTAGAATAATAAAGTGATTTATTATTAATAAATATTTTGTTGGTATGTAGATAATTAGCTTTATATATATACACACACACATATATGTATTATTTACCTATATAGAGGTGTTTGGACAAACGTGTAAAAACAATGCATTGTATCAGAGGCGCGTTTTCTGATAGTTCAAGCATTTTGCTGCTAGATGGCGTGTTTGTTCAATGTTTAAAATTTAATTTTATCCTAGTATGTACATGATTTTATTGCAGTTAATATAGATTGAAATATTTGCTAAAAAAAAAATAAATGAATGAATAAAATAAAAAGGAAAACAAATGTAAATATTACTTATGAACAAACGTCATATTATTTGAGTTATCAAGATGTTCATTAAATAATATATAGGATGGCTCATAAGTTGATAAAAATGGATTATTATTGTACATAAGTTTAATTTTTAAACATTAGCTGTATGGGTTAATATTTGAAAATTAAATATTAATACTTTTGACACTTAATTTACATGTCACAATACAAGACGCATAATCAAACATGATTTGTTTCATCCTTATTGTTGCTTTGTTAAATTACAACACTTATGGATTATTATATATTAAGGAAAGTCCACTGTTTTGTTGTTTACGTGCTTCTACTCTACTATTATTATATTTAGCAAATTTTATAATAAATATTTATGGGTACATTGAAGTGTAATAATAATGATTCATAGTGGATTTTTTGTAATTTTATATTTATTTTATTTAATTAATAAAAATCATTATTATTTCTCTGTTTTCTTTGTCTTCTCAGTAGCTTGCTGTGCTTTCATAACTTTAACTACGATCTTCTGTTCTTCGATCAGAAAAGCACGGACAATCCTACAAAGCTCAAATATTGTTATTACTCAAATATAATTTGCAATAGAATGTCATCACTATTTCTCATACGTCTAAGAAAACACATAAAATATTATTTGTTAAAATACTTTCAAACGTACCTTTCTTTAACGCATTTGTGACAAAGAACACCACCGTATACGCGTTTAACCGTTTTCTTTCTCTTACACATCCGCGAACGTTCCATTGGCCTTGCAGGTTGAATACCTCTGAGCTTATCTTTGCAGTGACCGCATCTTGGAGTTTTCTTAGGTTTCTTCAAATATTGATATACTAATTTGCCTCCAGGAGTACGAACGCTATAGAAAATATATTAGTTAACGTTTTTAAGACAATGAAACAAAGAAATTAATGAGTTAAAATTACTTTTAAATGCTTGGAAGAATACAATTATGAAAAATAACAAGTATGACGTATGCGTAAACATTTACCACATTCAAATATTATAAAATCTTAAAACTATTGTTAAATTTTGAAAAATTACTATTACAATAATTAATTAATTAATTGAATAAAAAATAACAGAAAATCGACTTATATATCTCTTATTAAAGCAATCTTTGCAGAAAAACTTTTAACATTTACACCTTTTTGTCTATCTAATATTAACAATGCACACGATAACAAAACATAGTTAAATAAGTTATTACTAGTTATTAATATTTACGTATTAATTAAATAACATTGGTTTATTTTAAATACTAGAATACACGTGGAAAAATGTTGAAAAAGTACTATCAAAACATAACCTCTATTATAGATTGGTTGTACACAACATAAACAAAATAACTTACATTAATACCGTAGAAAAAAAAATATGAATCAAAGGAAGTTTATTTGTTATATCTATCGTTAGTTAAACGGTACAAAATTTATTACTTACACGCGTCTCCTATTACTTTTTGTATTATACGACAAACGCCGCCGATAGGTTAATCGTTGTACCATCTTGGTTCTGTAATATGAAAGCATACGTAAGAAAAAATATATTTATAATAATCTGAAAAACATCGGAATAATATGTATAATTTCGAGAAATCCATAGTGTATTTATTAATTTTGCGATCGACAAAAAAGATTTGGATTTCTCAATATCATATAAAACTGACACGAACCTTTTTGCAGAGCCAAACGGAAAAGGAAGCTAATGTCTATGAAGAACTTACCAGCAGAGGTCGTGTCAGATGGCCAATGCGATTGGACCGATAAATTTTTGAAGCCTGTATAGGGATATATTTTTCCTCTAGCCAATGGGAGCCAATAAGAGTCAGTAGCAGCCAATAGGAGCGCAGCATCGAAAAATTGGAGCGAACAGCACAAAATAGAAACGGCTAAGATATCTGTAGTGTTAGATTCAATCTATCATTATCGTATCGATTAATCTGTTAACTTAAGCATTAGATACTTACTCTTGAATGTGATATCGATTTACACGATATATTACCGAGGTCATAAGATTGAAATATTAAGACTTAATCTATGTAGAAAATTATACACCAGGATTACATTGTATAAGGTATATTATTTATTATATCTTATGTACATTCAACATCGTCTTGACAACACCATAGGAAAAATGTTTTTGACACATCCCAAAATTTGTTGGCAGTAACTCTCTGCTTGCTTCTCTTTGCGTTTAGTCGTTTTGTTTTATACAATGAATCGAAGACACACGCAGGCGATTTGCTTAACCAATTTTATAAAAAACTCAGCTTGTCGAGTATACATAAATTATTGCGTCTGTGTATGTGTAGATAAGCTATATATATATGGGACGGTACCTGTGTGCTTTGTTTTCACGGATTTTATTACTTTTTTTTTTGTTCTTTTCGTTTTCGAAGCAGGTACTTTGACAAAGTTCGCTGTAAAAAGAGAGTCGTAAAAAGTAAAAAATTAAACAACGCGCACATAAGTCGCCTAAATAACGCTTAATTAATTAATAATATAGCTGCTTATAAACTCAACGATCGTCGATCGTCAATCGTCGTACTGTAATTCGTTACTTTACACGGCAGAGTTTTCGAAAACTCTAACATAAAGAAATAATTCTACTCCTTTCATACTTTCGTACTAGCAATAATAGATAATACCTATGATAATTAGAACTTTTTTTAATTTAGTCAGATCTCTAAACAATAAATAAGTTTTTTTTTGTTTTTTTTTTTTTAATAAATAGTAATACAGATGCGTTAATCGATAAAAAATTAAGTAATAAAAGGTGTGGGGAGAGTTCAACGATTTCTTCGCCTGTTATTTTGTCCGTTCCTTCAGTACGGATAATTAAAAATAGTTAATAAAAATAAAAATTTTAAACAAAAAAAAAAAAAAAAGAAAATTGGAAAAAGAAACATCAAGGAAACCGAAGAATTTGCAAAGAAATTCAAGAATTTTTATCAAGCAATATTTTTTTTCCCCTATCGCTCACTTTTTTTTTTACTTTTATCGATTTCTATAATTCCAGACTTGTTCTTAGAAAGCTTTACACGTATACGAGAATAACCAAAATATGTAACATGAAGTACGATCCAAAAGCTTTGAAAGTGTAGCCCACGATATTGGGAGAGAAAAAACGAATCGGATCTACGAAAGGAAACTACCCATTTTCTTTTACGATAACAAGGGTATCGAAGGGTGATGAAAGGAAAATCGGTTAAAGTTATATGTAAGAGATTTTCCTGCTCTAACTAATATCCTCTCTCTCGTCTCGCATCTACGAATCGTATAATATTGATAGAGATCTATGAAATCTAATAATTCGCTGAAACTATCGACATTCTCAAAACTTCAGGTCGCACTCGTTCATTCGCCGCTAGACACAAATAGTTACAGCTCAAAATTCTTAAAACTTACCGGTTGACGTCGTTCCGACCAAGGGCGAGGACAAGGACAAATTAATTAAAGGCCCTTCGCGTCGCCCTTGGCCTATTCGGAACGTCGTTCCGCGATATTCCTCATTTTCACCGCCCCTTACTTTTTATCTTACTTTTTGCTAACTTTTAATACGAACATTTAGGAAGATAGCGCTATTGATAATTAATATCTTCTGAAATTTGTTAACATTCTCTATATAAAAATCTGCATTTGCGTGTATTCACTTATTGCTTCGTAATCGTCGCCATTTTGAGTAACTCCTTGTTCCTTCCTCCCCCTTAAGAAGAAAAAGATAAGAACAAAAAAGATAATATTAAAAAAAAAAAAAAAAAAGAAAAAAAACAAATAAAGCTATCCAGGGCATTCGTGTCCCGTGACGTTTCTCGGTCATCTAAGTCACGATTTTTTTAAAGACTTGTTTCAGATATCAGATCCGTCGCGGGACGAATAACCGAGATAAATCTCAAGGGGAGTTCAACCTTCGCGATACTCGCTTCTCCCTTTTCTCATTTCATTTTCCTAACGCGAAGCGAACGATCTCGATTAAAATCACTTATTCCATTAAACGGAAGCATCGCTGGGCTATCCTCGAATAAGAAAGATGATGCGAGAAAGACCGAAGAGGACGACCGTACGCGAGACGCCATTTTTCGTCGGTGACGGTTTCCATCATTTTAAAAAACTCCTTTTATTGTATACATCGCTTTCAAGACATAACCCAACGTTGCTTCGACGCCGACAACACTACCTTACTAGTTAGAATTCGTTAAATAAAGAGTAAAAAAGAATGTCCCGTGGCACGGCTTTAAACTTTGTGTCGTGGAAGTCGTGCGACGCACGCGGATTTTTATTTCCCTTCTTCTTTTTTTCGTTTCTTTTTTTTTTTTCACTATTCTTTCTCTCATCGGCGATTATTGGTCTTCTATCTCTTATATCTCTCTTCCTCTCTCTCTCTCTCTCTTTATTTATTTTTTTATTCTTTTTCGACGACAACGATAAGATCGCCGATTAGAAGAACAATTAGCCGGATATCGCGGTTGTCGCGCGCCGGGGGAGGTTAATGAAGGGGTAGCAGTCTTTTTAGAGTCGAGCGAATGTAGGTGTAACAAGATACAGACCATTCTTCGCGATGAGAACGAGCTTTCGTTATCTTTGTCTCTTTCTTTTATCACGCTCAATATTCTTTTTTTTGTTGTTTTCTTCTTTTTTTTTTTTTTTTCTTTAACGTTTCGCTTCTTCTGTAGCATTAACTTGTAAGGTATATATATATAAGGGGATTTGGAATGGTCGTTGTTCCGCGACGAAAGTTAGGCTGGATGCGTACCCTTGCGCGTTCCTTATCGCGAAGAGTCATTCTATATACGAAGAAGAAATATGATTGAAGAAGATAGGTGACGAAAAAAATCGAAACCAACAAAAACGAGAACAAAAGTAATAAGTCAAAGGAACGATGGAAATGAAAAGAAGCGGTACGAGAAAACTTTAGGTTTTCGCACTTTCTTCGTTTTTCTTTTTTTCTTTTTCGTTTTTTTTTTTCTTTTTTACGACCCCCTCTATCGAGGATTGGTAAAGTGATAGCTCGTCGAACGTTCTTTTTTCACCGTGAGATAATTCGGTAATACGTTCCGTGTTGTTTCTCGTTGGCCGGTATCCATCCTCCGACGATATTTCTTATGAACAATATCGTGGATTCTAAATCCTCCTTTCGTTTCGTTTAAGTTTGTTAGTTAGTACTTTTCTTTCTTTCTTTTTTTTTTCTTTTTTTCTATTCTTTAGATATTCGTTGATATGTTAACGTTACACCGAGGGGTAGACTGGTAATTATCTTCGGAATCGCAAATCGACAATAATTTCCCCCCCTTTTTTTTCCTGCACATGTCTCATACGGTTGTTTGCATGAATGTATAAAGATGAACGAGTCCGTTTTCTAATCTATTTTCTCTTTACACGGTAGCATAAAAAGATTTAACGATCGGGTTCTTTTCGATGACGATATAACATCGTCTGTTCTTCTTTTTTTTTTTTTTTTATCATCGTTCGTACCGCGATAAAGTCGTCCCCACGGTTCCTTGCTCTCTCTCTTTTCTTTATTTTTTTTTCCCTCAATTTTGCTCTCTCTGCTCGCTTTTTTCTCTTTTTTCCTTTTTTATTACGCACACGTACACGCACACGTTTCGCATATGGTCGTATTATTCGCGAGCGAAGGTTCTTGCGCTCTCGCCTTGGCACATATATTACTATCCCCTTTCTTTTCGTTATATTTCTTTCGCATTTTTGATACTCTCGACAGGTACTACCTACTTCACAAATCGATTAATTAGGCATATACAATATACTCATATAGGTAACACAAAGGCAAGAAACTTTTATCATCTTTCTCTCACTCTTTCTTTCTTTCTTTCTTTCTTTCTTTCTTTCTTTCTTTCTTTCTTTCTCTTCCTTTCTCTCTCTCTCTCTCCCTCTCTTTTCTCCATTCCTTTCATCATTCGCAAAAATTTACAATAATTTCGAAACTCGTTACACTTTTTCCGTTTTTATCTCGTCGTCATCGTCATTATCCATTTTCAACGTTCGCACGTTGAAAATGATTTCATCCGCGTCATATACACACACAAACAAACATACTCACATACATTTCAACAAGCATACATATCGCATCGTAAAAGCAACAACACGATGGCCGTCATATTTTTCTTTTCTTTTCTTTCCTTTCCTTTCCTTTCTTTTTGTTTTTTTTAGGCGAGTCGAGCAAACGTCGTTGCGATTAACAATTTATAAGCCGTTTCTCACTGAAACTTTTTTAATCTCCTTTTCCTTCCTTCACCTTTCTTTATCATTAAAAAACGACATAATCATTCTTACGTTATAAAGAAATGATAATCCGAGTATAAACCTCTATGATCGTTTCTCGTCCTCGTTGTTATAAGTTGACATTAACGAAACAAGGAAAGAGAATAAAGAAAGTTGAAGAAGAAGAAAAAGAAGAAAAGGCAGCAGTAGCGAAATCAACGAAAAAACGAACGTGAATGATCAAAGTATCTTATAAAAATTTGTCCTAATTAATTAGTTAGACCATTACTCTGTACTACGTATACAAAAAGTACATACATATGTACCAAAATACAAATACATATATTTATATATATATATATATACAAAAGTAAAAAAAAGAAAGGCAGTGTTTTCTTATTACGACTGTCGATCCTTTGTAGTCTTCTTTTTTCATTATCAAAGTGGTATTCTTTTATCCGTTGTATGTAAACTCGTTAGGCCGTCTATTTTCGTAGCTCGTATCACGAAGGATCCGGGATCACGTGCGTCGAGATTATTAAAATTAAAGGAAAAGAAAAAAAAAGACAATGAAATGAAAAGAACAAAAATAAAAATAAAAATAAAAATACGAAGGAAAGAAAATAAGATCGTTGAAAGAAGGGCGTCGCAATATTGTGGCGGGAAATTCAAATGACGGATCCTTCGAAGAATTTCTAAGAAGAATTATCATTATGGCGGACGTGTTTTCGCGCGCGTACATTCTCTCTCTCTCTCTCTCTCCCTCTCGCTTTCTCAATTTTTCTCTTTTTATTCTTCTTACGCGAGGGAGTCGACGACACGAAACGGCTTTTTAAGGCAGTGGATCGCATGCACGCTATTGCGGCTAGTTCCTGTCGCGTTTATATCAGTCTGATGATCTCGTGACGATTCGTCGCAAGAACGAGGAATAAAGCGAAAGGACGCGCTCGACTTTTTTTTTTTTCTTTCGCGTATTTTCCGAAAAGAATTCGAATAAATTCGTTCTCTCTTTCTGTCTTTCTCTCTCTTTCTCTCCTTCTCTTTTTGCGAGCGATACAATCGTCCTTTATTACTTTTTTTCGCTTAGATCCTCGTCGTATTGTGTCAAGGACAAATCTTTATCGATACTTACATGATATATATATATATATATATATATATATATATATATATATATATATATTTATATATATAATATATGCATGTATATAGATATATATACAATATATATATATATACACACACATATATATAATATATATATGTATATATATATATATATATATATGTACGTACGTATTTGTTCAAAGAGAAAAGATCCGATAGATCGATCGATACATCGACCACCTTGGAATATATATGGCTGCTGAGATATTTCCGGAGAGGCCAATTTTCTTTCTTTGTTATATTTTATTTTATTTTTCAAGCGAGACTACTCGCTGGAATGTTTTCCTAATTCTAATATCGAGAATTAAAATATCAGGTCTCCGTCGAGAGAAAGAGAAAATTGTCTTTCGTTATCACTCGACTTCGACTTCGTTTTCACGAACGTTCGCGAGACGAAGAGGAAGAGTTTGCTATCCTTCTTAAGAGGATGTCCATGATTCAGACCTGTCGTTTATAGAAAGCTGAAAATTCCTGCTTTCATGCAGGACGACTCGATTCATCGAGACACTCTTGTTTCCCTGGCGAAAAGTTTGACTTCTTACTTTTACCCTTCTTCTTTTCCCGCCATTTTTTTTTCTTTCCTAAACGAGAAAGCTCTGCGACGTGGCGGACATTTGCGCTCTTAATGCCGTCACACTGTTCATGATCTTCTTTTGATGACCGACCAGTGTAATACCAAGTGCGGTGAGTTCTTGAACGGTAACGCGAGCTGCTGCCTCCAACGTCGTCACTCCCGCCCTTTCGAAACTCTCCGCGTATCGAGACATTTTGATCGAGGCCAACCACTCGCTGACCGAGGTCAACTGCGTCAAGTCCACCGCGTCCGGCGCCAGTGGATTGGTGCCCCTGTCAAGAACACTGCGTCAGATATATTGTGTTTTATTATTTTTTTTTCATTTCTTTCTTTTTTTCTTTTTTTTTTTTTTGGTCGACTATATTTCGTTCTCATTTACGATTTCCTTCCGATCTTTTTTATGTTTGGCTTATTTTTGTTTTTTTTTCTTCTTCTCTTTTTTTTTCTTTTTTTAATCGCGTACACGTTTCTCGCTGATACAAAAAATATTTTGACATACCGTTCGAATTTTCTTCTAATATTTTCCTTTCTTACGAGTTTTTATGTCAAGAGAGATAGGTTCTACTTCAGCGAGAGACACGCGTACACGTTAAAAGAGGTAAAAGATATCGTATGGATATATATAAATAAATAAATATATATATATATCTTTTTTAAAGTTGCTACAGATAGCAGCTAAAGTATTCTCTTTGATTCATGTTTTTTCTTTCTTTTTCTCTTTTCTTTCTTTTTTTTTTTTGTAAAACTTGCTATACTCGACATTGAGTTTTCAAACAAAGCTAAATCCCAGGATATTTCATATTGAATTACTACTATAAAATATCGCGATTGTTTCATCGCAAGATAATTTATTATTACCTATTACAAAATCTGGAAACTTGTGAAACCATACTGGGATCTGGCTAAGAGATCGGATAGAAATGAGAAATTTACTTTCTGATTTATGTACAAGGAATAGTAATACGTATGTGTATGTACAAAATATTCGATCAACGAAAGGCACACATACATACACGGCTAAGTTCAAAAGTTACACGAATTATACGGAATGTTTTCGCTCGTGCTTACGCTTTCATGAAACGATAAGTTTCGTGATCGCGTTTGCGAAAGACAAAATACATTCTGTCGTCGTTAAAAAACATTAACGGGTAAATTGCAAGGTTCTTAGGATGTCTCTTGCTACAATGTCTAAGATAAATTCAAGTCGTTCGATTTATTTATTCTCTTATTAGGTTTTTAAAATGAATGGGTGTGGGGTTGGTAGGGGGTGGGGGGTAAAGAGACACGTGACATAGGGTATGATAGAATAGATGTATATAAAATGAATCTTAATTTCTAAACGGGAAATCCATATGTCTTTTTATATGTACACCTTTCGACAAAAAGGCTCAAACGCGTGTTATCAAATTATACAGTCATAAAAAAAAGCATTAATTACAGCATTGTTAACTATATCATTTCTGTAATAATATATTTACAAGTTTGAATGTAAGAAAAAAGGGAAGCTATACATTATCGATTAAGTTGGAGCCTCTTTGCGTTTAAATATAAGACATATCAATATTAATAACAATAAAAAAATAATAATAATTGTAATAATTATAATAGCACTAGTAATCATAATAATAAAAATAAATAGTGATAATGATAATAATATTAATATTAATCATATTAATAATAATAATAACAACACAATAATATTAATAAAAATAATAAAAAGAAGAAGATGAATGATACTAATAGTAGTAGTAGTAACAATTATAACGCTAGTAATGGTAGTAGTGGTAGTAGTGGTAGTAGTAGTAGTAGTAGTAGTAGTAGTAGTAGTAGTAGTAGTAGTAGTAGTAGTAGTAGTAGTAATAGTATTAGTACGGGGTTGTTATAGTAGTGATGGTAATCAATTAATAATAAGTAACAATATTACTAGTAATAATTATAATAATAATGATGATACGAGAAATATGGTAAACTGAGCGATTTAAATAGTCGAGCTTGAAATGGATGTATACGTGAGAATCGGGGGTAATGGTGCGTATGAAGCAAGCAGTGCGATACGAACTAAAAGGGTACAAGCATAGCAAATGCTGTCTCGTCTACGTGATAGAAATATCTGTTACGATTTCGACAAAGCGTAGAAAGCAAGGAAGCATCTTCTAGTTCTTCCTTTTTCTATTTTAATCTTCTTTTTTTTCTCCCTCTTTCTTTCTTTTTTTTTTTTTAATTTTAGCACGTAAAAAGAATCACTCCTTTTTACTTTCATCAAAAAGAGAACACTTTGCAAAACTTCGTTGCTTCCCGCTTCGTTCGATTTTTTTTATCTTTCTTATGCTTTTCGGCTATAGGAGAGACCGTTCTTGATATTTTTTTTTACCTTTTTCTCAAATGCACGTTGGAAGATGCCGACGTGGCGGGTGGGGGTGGGGGTGGAGCACCCCGTTCCCTGATTCTGACAATTGTTAGCATTTGTTAGTGCAATAGAGGTCACACTCGTGTGTGTTACTATTTGCAATGTGTTCGTGGTTTTTTTTTCTTTTCTTTCTCGCGATACTGGTGTGTTTCTTTTTTTCTATTCTTGTTTCCTTTTTCTTTTTATTTGGTGTGTGTGTGTATGTGTGTGTGCGTGAGTGGTTTTCTATTTTTTATTTTTTATAGTCCGCCAGTGATAGCTCTCAAATTCGCAAGTCGCACTTTCATTCGTTCGTTTCCTCTTTTCTCGTCTCTTACTCGAGAGTGATCTTGCTTGTGTATTAGGTGTGTTGGTTTGTGTGTTTGTGTATAGGTGCGTAATATATAGGATAGTGTGGTTGCGTGAACGAGGGATCAATTTAGGAGATAAACACAATATAAACGCGATCAATGTTACGATCGTACGAAATCGCGCGTAATGTCTCGGATAGATCGTTCTGCCATTGAAACGCGTTAGTATTATTTCTTTGCATTTTTTTTTCTTTCTTTTTTTTTCCTTTTCTTTTTTTTCTTTTCGTCGAGCCGACATCGAAAAATTGATTGTCCGTTTTATCATTATTCGTAAACTCGATTTTCTACTACTCTACGTCGTCGATATCACATATTACGTTGAACTTTCGAGAAGTACGCTCGTACGAAAATGTGTGCAAAATTGAAGGGGATGATGAACGGTGGTTAAAAGGACGTGAGGAACGGAGAAAAAAAAAAAGAAATTTGCCAAGGGGCAAAAGATTTACAGCGAAGGTTTATTCGCTTATCGATTATTACCGATAATCTTCTCTGTTCATCTTTCTTTTCGTTTACGTTATTTTTCCTAAGATGGTTGCCCATATTTTTTCTCCCCTTTTCCTTTTAATATCTCAAGTATAAAAATACTATTCTAAAATGGTCGAACCGTTTCGCTCGCATGATTATAATATTGCTAATAAGTCTTTACGTTTTTGTTTTTACGTTAAAATCGATCGACGATATTACATATACATACATACACATATATATATATTTATTAATAATATATATATATATATATATACATATATATTACGTCATATGTATACGTGTATTCAATACTCGCGTTTGTAATAATACATTTACGTATATAATCATATGCATTTACCACTAAATATAGAATTAGAAAAAGATCGTGAAAGACTATCGTTAATCGCGATTGCGTCGTTCTTGTCTCTTTCGTCTAAGCTCGCGATGTTACGTTCTACGTTTAGCTATTCGTTGGTTCGATTCGTCCTCTTTTATATAAAAGCTTCTTTATCTTCTTTCTTTTCTATTCTCTTTCTTTTTTTTTTCTTTTCTTTTTTTCCCATCTATTTCATACTATTTATCTTTTTTAAACTGCAAGATAATATAATTATTGTTTTCGGATTCTTTGCGATCTCGCATGATTCAATGGCTGACGAACCTACTATCACCTAACGTGATCTGCTATAAATAAATTCTGGTAAAATTACAAATGTCCTTCTATACAATGTGTCGCTCGAAATGAAAAAGATCGGCGTACATTGAGAGTGTACATATACGTGAACATACACATATGTATGTGCATGTGTGTATATGTCTGATGAGTTATAAGAGTATGATGAGTAATAAGACTGCGTCTGTAATTTATAGTTGAAACAGTCGAGGTCCGGAGTCGAGTTTAATCGACGAAAAACGCTCGTCTCGCGAAAGGAACAAATGGTTGAAACCCGTATAGAACGGTTCGCGCGGAAGAAACGTACGGGAACGCGAAAGAGTATCACGAAAACATTCTTCTTAAATCGCTCTAATTTGAAATGATTATTATTATTATGTACGTTCTATAATGTCATTGGTATTGACCGATATGACATGATATATATTAGCGGAAGAAGCTAAAAGGGCCTAACGCTTGAACGAACAATACGATAGAATATGATACTATAATAATAATATTAATAAGAATAATGATAGTAATAATAATAGTAATAATGATAATAATAATAATAATAATAATAATAATAATAATAATAATGTTAATAATAATTAATAATAATAATAATTAATAATAATAATGATAATAATAATGATGATGATGATGATGATAATGATGATGATGATAATGATAATAATAATAATAATAATAATAATAATAATAATAATAATAATAATAATAATAATAATAATAATAATAATAATAATAATAATAATTAATAATAATAATAATAATAAATTCGTCATCTACGGCTCTCGATTTATATATCTATATATATATATATGTATTTATATACTATATAATCTCGGATAAAATCGACAACTATTAATCGAAAACGACGATCGTAATATAGACGTATGTATGCATGTATATATATATACAGGTTTAGGTAGGCTATAATATATAATATCAATTAGAATCCCTTTGGTGAGTGGGAATAGAATATAGGAAATTATTATGAGACATCGGTGGGAGAGAATGGAAATCAACCAAAGTGAGTGAAGGGAACCCAATTAGGATATGTTAGAGGTGGTTGATGTGGCAGTGCATGTGTTGCTGCGTGTGTGTGATAGTGTAGGCTACGGGCGGCTCCTGGTGGCATTACTGGAACGGCAATCGTTGACTGGGCCTGATGGGCCTGATGACCGACCACGTCTACGGGGAACGGTCCCGTTGTGGGTGCACCTGGTACCGGAGCAGCCGCCGAGGCAGCCGTGGCAGCCGCCGTGGCAGCAGCCGCCGCCGCCGCTGCTGCGGCCTGGGCGGCAGCCGTATGGCTTGTGACATAGTACGGATTGTGTGCGGGCGGCCTCACGCTGTTGTTGTTGTCACGTTGCGAACGTAGTAGGTAGCGAACGTAGTGGATGGTAGTAGTTGTCGTAGCAGTTCGTAGTCGGGTACCAAAGACACCACAAAACCAAAACCACAAAGAATTAGCCCAGAAAAAAAGGGTGCTGGCCTGCCGGAGATAGATAGGTACGAAGGAGAACTTGTACTTGGGAGTCGGATAAAGATTGACGAAGGCAGATAGAGAAAGAGAGAGAGAGAGAGAGAGAGAGAGAGAGAGAGAGAGAGAGAGAGAGAGAAACAAAAAGTTAGTTTGAAAGGAATCAAGGATTTCCCACTCTGGCCTGCGTTCAACGCGTCCCACGATATTCTTCTACCATTGACCGCGTTGACGGAGATAAAGGTAATTTACGTTTTTGATTATTTTCAAATATATTCAGACAAGATATTGTTGATAATAGTTGTGCTTGATAATCGATATGATTTATTCCAAAGTTGATTACGTTTGAATTTAAGATGTCAAAATCAATTTTGAAAGAGAGCAACGTTACGAAGAAAATAAAAAGTTAAATTTTATTGTATATCCTGATGAGTTAATATCGTTGCTGGATCGAAAGAAGTCAAGTTGGCGAATCACGGAAAAGTTTCTTGTTACTCTATCCCCGTTCACGCGTTCGGTAGTAGATAATAGCAAGCTTGGTCGAGGAGGGATTTAAGGGTTTTAGAAAATTGGGAACGGTCGGGATCTACGGAAATGATAAGCGCCAAAAGCGACAAAAGCTTTCTGAAAAGCCACCGCAGTATAACGCGCGCTAGTTTTTTGCTTTTGGATTTTTTCTTTTTCTTTTTCTTTTCTTCTCCGCTTTCTTTTAACTCGTTACCGTTTTCTTTTCTCCTTTTTTTCCTTGAGTCGCGAAAGAAAAAAAATATAACCCGTAAAAATAATGACGTAGACTTTCGTCCATAAATTAATTTTCCTCCCGGTTGGCAGGTAACAACGCTGCGGAGAAACTCGAAGTTTTTCTTTGGAAGGTTTGGAGAGGAGCGAGCAAAGAAAAGAGAATTGAAGCTATTCGAAAGGCGCGTTGTGAAAAGATACTCCGTGCGCAAAGCTCGCGATGGTGTCACGTTCGAAAATTGTGTGTGTCAAAACGTAAGAAAAATGCGGAAGAAGTTTTTCAACGGCAACAACGACGTCGTCGTCGACGACGACGACGACGACTACGACGACGATGACGACGACAACGATGACGACGACGACGACGACGACGACGACGACGACGACGACGACGACGACAACGACGACGACGATGGCGACGGCGCAACAACTTCGATTAATTTCACGTGACGTTGAAAAAATCTACGAAAGCTTTGAAAAGAAGGATACGATCTATTCGCGAACGTTGAAAAATTAATTTTGAAGAGATCGGTTTTCAAAAAATCTGTGAAAAGTTGCAGCCGCCGTCTCTTGTAAAGAAGTGATTAGAGTATTATAAATAAAAAAAAGAAAAAAAAAACAGAAAAAGAAAGAATAGAAAACAAGAAAAGGTGCGAAATGAAAGGTGAGAAAAACAGTCCAGTACGTACGACCCGCTTCCAGTAATGCCAATCAGGTTTTTCGAGGTATCACACGACGATTCCTCGTTCACAGAAAATGAGACAGGCAGAGATATACGTATGCGCACGACGCCAGTTCGGTTAGCACATCACACACACACGCATATCATCGTTCTAACTCGTGTACGAGAGTGTGTGCTTAATTATGAGCGTTTTAACATCGTGTATAAAATGAGCGCCATATCAAAGCCCATTCTAACAGCGTATGTGGAGAGCACAGAGAAATAGAACAGAGAGCGGCGTGATGAGCTTCTTAAATATTTTCGCAAGAAAAAAAGAAGAACAAAAAAAAAAAAAAGAAAAAAGTTCCAAAAAGATACAACGGAAAATATTTTTAGCTGACGAGAGAGAAATTAATTTATGGACACGAAGTGTGACTCGCTTGGCATGCGACATGATTTATGTTAAACGATGACAGACGAACGACCGGACGGAAGGAAGAGAAAATTGTAAAATTGTGGACAGAGAGAAAAAAGAGAGAGATTGAGATAGGAAGAGAAGGTTCCCCTCTATCTCTCTCTCTCTCTCTCCCTTTTTCTTTTTTTCTTCCTCTTTTATATGTATAAAAAAGGCTTTTTCACGGCTCTTAACGTCCACCAAGTTATTCAATTTTATTCGTAGTACTTCCGGCGAGTCGTTCGTTCATACGATGAAGGCGAAAAATTATATTTGCTAACACTGTTCGTACTACGTTATATGTAATTATTATTTCGCACTATACATATATTCAATATATGTACGTGTATTATATAATATGTATATATCGAGTCCCTGAGATAAAATAGTAGTTTTCTCCGGCGAGCGATCGACTGTTTTACCGGCGATAAACGAATATCCGACGATAATTTGTCAGTCGTGAATCAGAACGCTAGTTAATTAATCGTTTTATCGATTTATATTAACGCGATGTAAATAGATTGAAATAGGTTTTTACCTGTTCTGCGCGATTTTCCTCAAAGTGTCCGGACTCCGTATGAGTTTGTCCAATGTCTGAGTGAGATTGGCGAAGGTAGGCCGATGAGTTCGTTCTTTCTGCCAACAGTCGAGCATTAACTGATAGATTGCTTCGGGACAGTCCATCGGTGCTGGAAGTCTGTATCCTTTTTCGATCGATTTTATCACGTCTTGGTTGGACCAATTCCAATATGGTCTCTCGCCGTAGGACATGACTTCCCAGCAAACGATACCCATACTCCAGACGTCGGAGGCGCTAGTAAATTTACGGAATGCTATTGCCTCTGGTGCTGTCCATCGTACCGGAATCTTACCGCCCTGATTTTAACCAACAAAATGTCATACATAATTATATATATAATATATGTGTGTAAATATATATATATATAAACATATATATATATACATATATCAATTATCGATACTACTCGTAACAAAGTTTTCCTTTTTTCAAGCTAGACGTACCCTAGTTGTATATGCACCCTCCGTCGCACTTTCAATCTCTCGGCTCAGTCCAAAATCAGCTATCTTACAAACCAGAGCAGCATTCACCAGGACATTCCTTGCCGCGAGATCACGATGCACATAATTCATTTCGGCGAGATACTGCATACCACTGGCTATGCCACGTAGCATACCGACCAGCTGAAGCACTTGGAATTTACCATCATTCGCCCGAAGAAAAGTGTCTAAACTTCCGTTCTCCATGAACTCGGTGATGATCATCACCGGATTACTCTTTGTCACGACACCTTGAAGAAATATCACATTGGGGTGTTCGAACTGACCCATTATCGAGGCTTCCGTTAGAAAGTCGTTCCGTGCTTTGTCAGCAGAGCCAGGTTTCAATGTCTTTATGGCCACGTCGATTTCCGTTCGACCATCCGGTGGTAGTTTCAATTTGCCACGACAAACGTCTCCGAATTCACCACCGCCTGTAATGTATTTAATCGAAGTTTAATATTTGCATGTGCATATCAAATTACGAACGAATAGAACGAATGAAATAATTTCAATTTACCGATGATGGCTTCTATCGTGATGTATCCAGCGTCAATTTCTCTAGCAAATTCTCGAACAGCCTGATTTGGATCCTCGTAGGTGTGAGGATCGACGTAGCTCCTAGCACCGGTGCCACCTGTACCTCCAGCACCCGCTCCAGTTACTCCCACTGCAGGCGTGAACAGCGGCGTCGTCACTGCAACGTCACGAAAACAGAGTTCATTATATTAAGATGGGGGTCGGTGTGTGTGTGTGAAATTTAAACGGAACTCTTTCGACATTCTTTTTATCCCGTAAACACTCGCACACCTTTATTTTGTTTGATTTTTCTATTTTTTTCTTTTTTTGCGCGCCAGATCCACCAAAACGAAGTTTCATAATATCCAAATAACAACGCAAACAAAAGAACAAAAAAAAAAGATAAAAGACCAAACGCTCTGGATATTCGATAATTCGTTTTAGTTCTGTTTGCTTTTTTCGATTTCGTAAATGCTTCATTCTTTTCCTTTTTTACAAATAAACAAAACTCATCGAATCTAGATCTTGTTTTTTCTTTCTTTCTTTTTTTTTTTTTTTTTAATGAGCTAATTCACATGCCAGCACCATAATTATGTTGCATGCCTGGACATTGAATTGTTTCTCAAGTACGATGCATCCGACTCGTTTAATACTATATTGGTGTTTGTCTTATCGGATGGCGGATGTCTCCGGGTCTATACTCTTTTTAAAATAATCTATAGAACGGTAAATATCGCTGGTCTTGTTTTATTTCTCTCTCTCTCTCTCTCTCTCTCTCTCTCTCTCTTTCCCTCTTCATCTTTCTCTCTCTCTCTCTCTCCCTCTCTCTCGCTCGCTCTTTCTCTCTCTCTCTCTCTCTCTCTCTCCCCCTCTTTCTGTAAATCGATATAAACCCAGTATACATCCGTCGTTTCTTTGTAGAACGTTACAGAAAGGAGATATGATAGAGTCGGTCATCGGTGAAGAAAAGTGACAAAAAGATAATCAGAACACGATGCACAACGTTTTGAGATACCAGAAATGATGCATGCTCTACGCTCGATACACTCTAAACTCTAGGAACGGCGAGAAGAGAAAAAATAACTTCTGTTGGTTGGACGATAAATGCGAAACTCTTGCGAAACTAACGTATGTATATCCCTGAGCTCAAGCGGTGATCAATATGTGTACGTATTTATACGTACGTATCTGTATAAGTATGTTGTCGCGAAGAAGAGAATAGAATAGGATTTACGGATTTACGAGCGGTGATTTCGATCAAGATTCTTTAGATTTGCTGGCAAAGCACTTACGCGACGACTTGCTCTTGTTGTTGGTGTGGGTTGTCACAATCGGTGAACTGTCCATTTTGCAGTGCACTGTGAACAACACAACAACCAACACACTGATTGACAAACAGCAAAAAAAAGAAAGAAGCTGCGGGTCTTTGGAATGATGAGAATTCGAATGACGCGCTCGTTTTCGATTATTATTATTATTATCGTCGTTGTTGTTATTATTATTATTATTGTTGTTGTTGTTGTTGTTATTATTGTTATTATATCGAATGATAATGAAAATCTATGAGAGGAAACCAAACGCTAATAACGACGATTTTCTCGTTGAAACGTATTTCACTTCGATTTCGCTTCAGTTTCTCACGAACGTGCTACGAAATATACAGAAAAACGATAGAAGCACGTAGTCGTCAACATCAAACGATATACGTAATATCAATACGACTAATACTCATGCAAAATGTACAAAATGAAAAAAGAAAAAAAAAGAGAAAAAAAACAAACAAAACGATGCAAGACACACATACGCAAGCAATAACGACGGACGCTCGCATACTTCCGTTTAACATAACGAGACGAACCGATGAGCATGATCTAGAGATGATTCGCTTGGTGCGAATTCGCTTCGTTTTATCTTTTCAACGAATCTCTATCGAACGGAAGTACGCGTGCAGTCGTTTCTACGCTATAAAATTACTAACGTCAAAAGATGCATGTACTATGTAAGTATATACGGGGGGTGCAAGAAAATAAAATCTATGCAAAGAAAAAAAAAAAAACAAGAAACCGAGAATCCTAAAGAAGAAAAAAAAAACTTGAGGTGTTGGAGAAGACTTACTGTAGGTCACAACTAGTCCTGTAGTAGCAGGCGATTGTGTACATTGTTTCATTGGGTTTTTTCATGGATTTTTCATGGAGGCAGGTTCGATAGATTAGGGGAATCGCACATGAAAAGAAAGAATCGAAAGAATTTGGTTAGAACAATTATTACATCGTCTACGGGCCAAATCGTTGTGTGAATTTTGGTCGGAAAGCGATCGTGTCTCTCACTGTACGTCCTCCACAAAAAAAGAAAAGATGAGGACATCGGAAGAGTCCGACTGCCTTCTTTCTCTCTTCTTGCTTCTCTTTTTTTTCTCTTTCTCTCGATTTCGCAGTCTCTCTACCGCTCTCCTTATCTCTCATTCTCTCTCTCTCTCTCTTTCCGATTCTCTCACACATATTCTCATCTTTCACATTTTCGCACGCACACATACGCACACATTCTCATTCTCGCAAAGAAAGACCATACTAGAATATACTAGGTGTTCAGTGACAAGACATTATCGTAAGGGAGTTTGTATACAAGGGGTGTTCGAGAGTGGGTTCTTTTCAATACTTGCTGGTTCTAAATGGGTCAGTGGTTTCAAAATGTATTAGTCACAAGACACGAGGGCGCAGTGAGACAACTATGATAGTGACAGAGAGGGGCAGGGGGTGGGGGTAGGGGGTGTGGTAGCGATAATAAATTTGTAAATAGAATAGAGAGAAGTTGGAGCCGTCTGGCGAGCGATAAACGTACCTTCGCCGTTTCTGTATTCCAAGGTGTCGCAATCGCTCGGCTGTTTCTTGTTACACTCGTCTGAGGCCCTGCTGCATCGAAATTGCATTATATGAGTCGAGTCGAGTGAAGCGTATGGGTTTAAATGTAAAGGGTTTCTGTGAAGAGGTTCTTTCTTTTAAAAAAGAGAAGAAAAAAACGATATTTTAAGCGATTCGATTACCTTCTCAGGAAGAGAACGGTCATGACGATGATGATAACGAGAAGGACGACCACTGCTACTACTGCACCGGCGATTATTCTGACCTGCATATTGTCGTCTTCGCCGACATAGTCTAAAATAATAATGGTATTATGTCATAAAGCGAGTTCGATGATTTATATGATAAAAGATTCTACGTGTCGTTACCGAGTCCCATCGCGTGCGGTGTCTTTTTGTAGATAACAGGGGTATATTCGCCCCAGCCACGTGTGGTTTTAGCTCGAACCTGAATCGCATAATCCGTTGCTGGCTTTAGGCCTTTAAAAGTAGCAGAGAGATCTGAAGTTTGGATCACAGTGGCGTTAATGGCATCGTCGAAGCGCGGATAACACCTCACTGTAAGGATTCAACGTTTCGATAGAGTCGTTTTATTTTTCATAAGTTTTAATCGTTAATGAAAAGATAGAAACTCTTACGATTACCTTCGTATCTCTCAACGTGATCGCTGTCTCCACCTACTTCCGTGACCGGTGCATCCCAACTAATGCTCAGTTCGGAACTTTTGACGCTCGTTATTCTAACATTGCTCACTAAGCTCGGTACGCTTGCTTCGGTGGTGACCGTGATGTCCACGTATTCCGACTTCCCAGCTTGTGCGGACACACCATTCTCGGCGAACACTTGGAAACGATAGGTCGTGACAGCATTTAAGCCGGTGATCGTGATCTTCGTGTCGTTGAAGATCTCCTGCAAAGAACGAACGTGCGTTTTAGCGAAAGGAACGAATAGGAAATAATAAGAATTTAAAGTTCCAATCGTTTTAACGATTTACCGTGTTAGGTATATATTTGACACCCATGCTGCAAGCATCGCAAACGACCCTATACGTTGTGTCGGTCCTACCACCGAGCTTGTGCGGTGCGTTCCACGAAAGAATCACCGTCGATTGGTCCACGAAATTGACGGTTAGGTTCTGAGGCGCCGACGGTGGTTCTGGTGGTCAAAGAAAAAAAAGGGAAAGGATATAAAAAAAAAGATAGGAAGAGAGAACATCCAAGGGAATTGAACTGAAGGTAAACTTACGTGTGCAGGGCATCTTCTTGGGATCATCAGCAGCTCTGTAATAATCGGCATCGCAGCGGCACTCGGTGACAGCCTGATCGGTCGATTTGCTATGAGTAGGACACAGCTCGCAGCTGTGGGGTCCAGCCTCGTGCTTGAATCTACCGATCGGACATTCGATGCACTGCTGCTTTTCAACGTCTGCTTGGTAACCAGGTTTGCAATGACATCCACCACTTGGTAGATACCATTTACCGTCACCCTTGCAAAGGAACGTCGGTGTCTCGATCTTAACGGCATTCGCGACGCAGGTGCCGATCGTTTGTTCGACCAAAGCGACTTCGCGGCCGGTCGGTGTCGCCGGGAAATGAGCAAAGTTCACCGAGATTTCCGGACAACTGATGTAATAAACCTTGATGGCAAGAAGCGAGATGCAGGCACCTTGATCACGGAAGGCAAAGTACACGCCCTTCTTCGTAACTGGTACGGACTTTATTTCGGTGTTAATCACCACTTCCGTATTCGTGTTGAATCTACCCTCGCCAGCGGCTATTCGTCCTGAAACGTTTTAATATCTCGATGTTGTTTCTTATTCGTGTTCTTTTATTCGACGATGATTAATTGACGTTAACATTAACGAATATCAGAGAATATTCGTTGGTTATTTTCGATTGACTTACCGATGAGTTTATAACTGTCCGGCTCCCACGGTGGTGGCTCTTTCGTAGCGGCGTCAAACTCGTAGTAGAGAAGACTGAATGTCTCCTTGCAGCTAAGGGCATTTCCAGGGAACAACGAACAGTCTCGTGTCGTGAATTTGATTTCTATGTACATGCGATTCGCCGGACCCCTCTCGATGAACGGCGTCCAGAGCCAATTGTTCACGTTGTTATAAGCGACGTCGCAGACGACGTAACTTCGCCAATTGATACCCTTGTCGAAGTTTGTGAACGACTCTTCCACCCACTGCAAGTAACGAATGAAAGTGTTCTTAATTATCGAACTCCGTTCTCCGATGTAAACAACTTCTATCTAATTGCGTAGAGTACCACGTTGGTACTCCTCTCTCCCTCTTAGTCCAATGACGGGTTAAGGACGCGCGACGGAAGGAACGGCGACCTCTTCTCGTCGACTATTTTTGGAGCACGACTCGCAATCACGAAATCGTCAAACGAATCAGACCGTATTAAGTCCTTAGCGAACTTCGTTTTCGACTCCTACGACTTCCCACCTCTCTCTCTCTCTCTCTCTCTCTCTCTCTCTCTCATTTTGGTTTGTTTGGTTCTTTTTGCCATCCGTTTGCGCCTCTACGTGCTGCTCCGCTGAGCGCAAATTTAACATCGTGCAAACAGTAAATCGCATTTGTACTTGTGGAAATTCCACAAACTCATTTCAGATACTCCTATGAAATTTCATTGAAAAGTTTCTCGTTCAAATTCGACGCGTCCATTAACAATTAATTGCAAGCAGCCTGTTCCCGTTCGTTTCGATCGATTATCACGATGGAACGATTGCCGCGTTCTCGGGAGTAAGTACTTGCACGAAACAACAGACTCTGTGCTTGGAAAGAAAAGAAAAGAAAAGAAAAGAAAAGAAAAGAAAAAGAAAAAGAAAAATAGGATTTACAATGGACTATCGGAAAATGAGGCCACGGAGAAGGGGAAGCTTTGCCATGCTACAGAGTGAACGTAGGTAACGTACACGTATAACTTCAATCGACGTTGCGAAAGAACGAATCGGCTTCCTTTCTCAAAGGAGGACGCAAGAATGTTGGCCGTTTTTAGTATTCGCTTTTAAATATACGATAGAGAAATGCTTTCGACGGATTTTTCACCTCGTAAATATCTACACATACATATATATATATATGTATGTACATACGTAAGTGTGACCTATATTTTTTCTCACGAAATGGCAGGAATAAAGAAGGAGAAAAACAGGAAGAGAAAGAGAGAGAGAGAAAAGAGGAAAAAATTCACTTCGATAATCTACTAGCGTCGAAATATCGAATACATCCACGACGATACCAAAAATGTATTTACAAGGACGCGTACGTTTTCGCGCGTAAACATAAGCAAGATTTACCCTTCGAAGGAGCGCGAGTCAGCATCTAGTGAAATCAGCTTTTCTCGAATCCTCGGATTCCCCGAGGCGTATCCCGCGCAAAACGGGTTTTACGGTCGCTTTGCGGAAGAGACTACGAGTTCTCGTAGTCAGCAAACGGGCTTCTTCTCGTCTTCTCTTTGAAAGAAGGAAAGGGGGAAAGTCTTTGGCTCGGGGACTACCGCAGTTGGGATCTTGTCTCAGATTCGAGGATCAAGCTTCGTCGATTTAGATACATACATACATACATACATACATACATACATACATACATACATATATATATATATATACGAAACGACTGTATATATATGCGTGTATATATTGTACATAGCATATATATATACCTAACATATATAGGTATATAGGTATTCTAGGGTTTGCTCGACTGGGCTTGCTTCGATATCCTCGCGTTATCCTTGATCCTTTCTACCCTTTGCAAGAGAAAGAGAAGAGAAGATAGGTCGTCGACTTGCGACAAACAGACCGCAAGGAATTACCGGCGCGCGTTACCATTAGTTTTATTGCCTCCCCTTCGCTCGAGCTCGTCCCGAGAGAGACCGCAAAAAGTTCCGGCCGAGCACAAGAAGGATCCGTCCTCCTCACTCGTCGTCTTCGTCCGTTGTCATTGTCGTCCTACTCTTCGCTCGTCGTCTCCTTCGATACGCTGTATATTCGCGAGAGAGAAAGAAAGAAAGAGAGAGAAAGAAAGAGAGAGAGAGAGAGAGAGGAAAGATGGCGAATCGAGGAGACCAGGCCTACTCCCGTACCGAAGATTTCCTCTCGCGAATGTCTTTCCGGCAGGGAGGTCGTAATAAATTCCTTCTATGGTTCCACGCTTACGCGAAGAAATTATTGCGGAGTCCATGAGAGAAAGAAGGAGGTGGAAAAAAGATGATGCTTCTTTTTATCTATTCTCTTTCTCCTTCTTTCTTTTTCTTCTTTCCTTTTTTTTTCTTTTCTTATTTTTTTCCCTTTTTCTTTTATTTCTTTATCTCTCTCTCTCTCTCTCTCTCTCTTTATTTAGGATACGGACAAACGGGGGAAGGAGAGAAATGAGATCCCTCAGCGCCAGGATGCTGTATTATTCCGTAACGACTTTCTTTGTGCTTCTTACTGCTTCACGACGATAACGAAACGTTTCTACGCTCGCGAGGAATCGTCTATTCGAAGGCATCTTCAAGCTCGAACGGGTTTAAGAAAATCTTTCACGGATCGTGAAGAATCTTCGTTGCGAATCGTTCTCTCTCTCTCTCTCTCTCACTCTCTCTCTCTCTCTCGTAAGATTATATTTTCATCACTATCATCGAGTCGAAGGATCGGTGTCGAACTCGCATCTTGATCGACGTTTAACACGCCGTCGGCGATCCTTCATTTTTGCTTCTCGTGAATCTCTTTCTTGGTAAATAGATACGAACTGCCGATTTAGAACAAAGGCAATAAGCCGCAACAGTATTGTTCTTTTATAAAAGAAGAGGGAGAAAGAAGAGAGAAAGGAGAGACCGAGAAGAACTATCTTATTTTATTATCATCCGACACGCTAGATCCTTTTATGGAGTTGGATGAAGAGGATTGGGAAGGAAGGAAGGAAGGAAGGAAGGAAGGAAGGAAAGAGGCAAGCTTGCTTAACTCAAGGTTAAGAAAACTTCTTAAGTATATGAAAAAGAGAGAAAGAAAAGAGAGAGAGAGAGAGAGAGAGAGAGAGAGAGAGAGAGAGAAAGAGAGAAGGCGACGACGAAAGAAAAAACAGAAAGGAAAAGGTTGTCCTCGATAACAATGGCTGCTGGGCGAAAATTCTCTTCTTTTTTACCCTTGAATCACGCAAACTGCGTCTAAGTGTGCGCTTAGAGTTACCAGCTTAAAAGAGGTAGAGTCGAAAAGCTTGAGAGCAAGAAAGAAAAGGAGATAGAAAGAGAAAGAGAAAGAGAGAGAAAGAGAGAGAGAGAGAGAGAGAGAGAGAGAGAGAGAGACAAATAGATAGAAAGAGAGAATGGTTAAGGATGGCAGAAAAAGAATTCTCTATCCCCATTTTCCTCTCTCTCTCTCTCTCTCTCTCTCTCTCTCTTTCTTTCTTTTTCTCCTCCCTTCTCATCGTAATATTGCCACCATAATCGCAATTCCGATGGTGTAGCCGTCCCCCCCAGTGGAGCGTGGAGGGTAGAGAAAGTACGAGAAGACTACGCGGAGGCTGTGTCTGGGGTGGACGAACTTTTAGTCTACTGGAGGGGTTGTTCGTGGATCTTAATATATATTGAGCTCTCGTGCACACGCCACCCCTTGCGTCCTTGGGGTGGTTTGCTGTTGGTGGTGATGGTGATGGTGATGGTGGACGTAGTGGTAGTAGTAGCAGTAGTAGTAGTAGTGCCACCACCCTCTATCTTTCTCCTACCCCTTTCCCCTTCTCTTTCTCTAGCTCCAACCCAACCTACCCCCTTCATCACCAACAGCGTTGCACCGGCAGGCACGTAGATTCTCCTCGTCGAGGTAGGTACTACGTGCGTGTTCGCTACAGGTCGTTTCATAACGAACCCCGGAGACAGGTGTTGACTGGAAGTGGAAGCATGGAAGATTAATACCCGCTCTTAATTCACCACGGAGCTTCTACGTTCTCGCCTTCGACTTTTCTCGCCTCGTGATCTCTTTTTTTCTCTCTCTTTCTCTCTCTCTCTCTCTGTTTCTTTCTCTCTCTTTCATTTTCCTCTGTTTCTCCTTCTTTCTTTCTCTATCTCTATCTTTATCTCTCTATCTCTCTTCCTCTATCTTTCTATCTTTCTTTAGACGCACAACTTATTTCGAAGCTGTTATTGCTCTGGGAGTCTCAAGCGTGTTATGTAATAACAATAGCAGCGATACTCTTTCAGAGGAAATCATGAGAAACTTCCTACAGTTTCTCTACCTTTTACTTCCTTCGCATGGAGGAAATGAGAATCATCTCTTCGAATGATCGTAAGGAATCGTGTGTGTGTGTGTGTACAACCGAGTATAGAAGAGCAAAGTAACGATTTATGAGCGGATATCTTAATTTTCTTTCTTTCTTTCTTTTCTTTTTTCTTCTTTTTCGTTTTTTTCTTCTCTTGTTTTTTTTTTAGATAAGAAATTGAAAGGAAAATAATCTCAATAATTATTTCCGAGAAACGGCATAATCACAGAAAATTATTCGTAAAGAGTTATGTCGCTCGGTGCGTTTTTCCTTTTTCATACACTTTTGTTTCATGAAGAAGCCACACATACACACACACACAGAAATATATATATATCTTTATTTTTCTCTTTCTCTTTTTCTTTTTTTTCACCTATGAAAAATGGTCCGTCGTATTGCTCGAACCTGACGTTCTCACAGGACTCGTCTCGCCACGTTAGAAGCCGAGAGACTTGTTCGAAGAGACAACAAAAAAGAAAAGTCGGGTTTATCGCCCGGAGAGGAGGGATTCTAGCGCGAGATCAGAGTAATTCGAAGAGAATAGGACGTGGAAGAAGAGAATGGAAGGTTGTTTTGAAGCGGCTGGTAGTCGAGCGCGTCAGCAGACACGCGCACGGAGAGGGTGCACATCACGCACGAGCAAGTGCACATATGCGAGGGTAACTCTCTCGCAGACCCTCCTCTCTACCTTCCATTCTCTCTCTCTATCTCCTTCTCTCTCTCTCTCTCTCTCTCTCTTTCTCTCTGTAACAGGAAGGGACGCATCGACACCATTCGTCGATCGAAAACTTTGTGTAGTCGTTTATTTGGCACCCTACCTTCGTACCTACACTTTCATTCAACGCAATCTACCCATACACGGATATAACACGTATATATACAAGTATAATTGTGTTTCTCTCTCTCTCTCTCTTTCTTTGTGTGTATATATACGTATATATAAGATGAGTATATATAAAGTATTATTTCCTTGCGGAGAATTCGTGGCTCTGGGAAGGCGGGGAAAGGAGGAATGCCATTTAAGGAGCATTTCCACGGTTCTCAGGCGTTAACTGAGATTCTTCCTCGCGCGAGTAAACGCAAGTTACGAGAAGTCGTTGCCAACCTCGAATGATCGAGGGTGAGACGATAAGAGAAACACGTCGAGAACCGAACTTGAACCCTCGCTCTCACCCCCTCCCTTCACTTTTCCTCTGAGAGTTCAGGGATTGGGTGCGTCCTATAAGACCAACGCGCGTTCGTCTGAGGAATTTATTTCGGGATTATTCGATGGGAGAAAAAGAGATAGAGAATAGGAAGGGCAGTGTCTTCTCTTTTTCTTTATCTATCTATCTCCTTCTAACGAAAAACGGTAAGGAAAAATCGTTCGGTTCTTCGTGAACACCGAGAAAGCAATTTCCAGGGACCAGATTTATGATCATAAGATCGACTCCGCTGAGAGATCAAGGAAAATTCGAATCTGACGCGGCTCGATACCTACGACGCGACGTTTTTATTCCTTACCCGTCAAAGTCTCGCACGCGATACGATTTCCCGATGTCGAGAGCTTTCCAATCGATCTTTGTTTAATCTTGATAGTACTACCATTTTTTTTCATTTTCTTTTTTCTTTTTTTTGATCTGCGAATAATGTGAAAATCGATTGGAAGAATATCGTACGAATTATTGTTTTCGAGTTTTTTTTCTCTTTTTAACCCTACGATTAATTAACAAATTATTCGTCGTAGATATTGTCTAAACGATGACTACGTTGTTTACTTGAAATCATCTTTTTCCTTTCTCGATTAGATCTAGATGTAAGTACTTGCACAGTTACGAAATAGAAAAGAAAGATAGAGATGGATTTTTAACGATTCTTCAAACAATCAAAAACGCCATAAAGAAGTGTGATACGAAAATGGTACGTTTTTTTACAGTCGTATCTGAAATATTCGTTGAAAACTCGGAAGAATAGAAACGAAACATAAGAGAATTCTTCCACCCGAGGTGCCACAGTGAAAACGAGCTGCAGCCGTTTTGTTCTCTCATCGGTGCCGTTCTCTCATTGTTCGTGCTCATTCGATATTCATCGCTGTTTAAGGTTGAAAAGATATGGCACGTTTCAAAAAGCTCCTCTTTCTCTTCCTCTTATTCTTTTTCTCCTCCTCCTCCTTCTTCTTCTTCTTCTTCTTCTTTTGCCTCTTCTTTTTATTTCTATCCGTAAATACGATCGCGAGCGCAAATTTTACGCAAAGAACGAGGCGCATTATTTTTTCGTGACAAGATCGTTTATCCAAATGATGATTCACGCTTCTTCTATCGTCTTTCATTAAAAAGCTGCACAATTTGTCATAACTGTCGCTTTTTGTACTTCATATATGCTCAATGACAACGATTGAAGCTCTGTTGAATCTTTCTTTTTTTATGTTCAAGATAACCAGTCACGGTTAATGTACTCACAACGGTGAATCATTAACAACAATGGTGAAATATCGCAGACGTTTAACTTCGATTCTATAAACACCTCTTCTCATTTCCCACTTTTACCGTTTTCTTTAGATCGGTTTTGTTTTTTCGTCTTTTTTTTTGATAAAACTAGTATTATCGATTATAATAATTTTATTAATATTTTTAATATTTACGAATAAATATTATACGAATTCCAAAGCACTAAAAACGAATGAATAAATTCATTTAACTTATATCACGTTAATCGTGCGATCGATAAATGTTAACCCTTCGAACTCGATATTTCCTCCAATGGCGTCTAGGTTCGGCGTGTGAAAGAAAAGATAATTATTTAAGTTATTCGTGTCGATGTAATAAAAACTAAACTAATAAAAAAATATAATCGACTGAGAAATATGTCACGATGATAAATGATTATTATTATCATCTCAAAGATGACGTATGAATTTTATAGCAAATTTGTACTGCCATACGAGTTAAAATGGTTAAAATAGATATATTTATTTTATCTAATGGTTACCAATGAGAACTTATCTGTTTCTAATTAAGTTAAAGAAAATTAAATTAAATTAAAGTGAGTTAAAGAAAAATGTTTTGTATTATAAATCGAATATATAACGAACGATCGAGTTCATTGAAAACTTATTGTCGACAAAGTTACGTATATATATATATATATATACATATATATGTATGTATATATATATACGTGTATATTTTCCGTAACGAGGCTAACCACCGTAGTAATATTTCGAGCGTAGAGGTTCACGCGTCCTCGGTGTCGCGTGTCAGGGAGAAGGGCCGAACTTGCCAATGACCATCATATCCCAACGAAATAGCTCGTCGTCACAGCGTAACGAAGAGGGCACAGACATACAAAGTTGCGTTAGGGTGCTCTCCTACAGGAGCAGGACGATTTAAATTTTGCCTTTGGAGTTACCGTCATAACGGCGTCCCAATGAAAGGGTCGGCTTTTAAACGAATTAAAGGATTAAAGATTTATTTTAAGTTAACGAGACAGAATACATAATACTTGGACTACTTTGTGAATAAGTTAAGAGGTCTTTAAAAGTGACACTTTTTAAATAATACGGAAAGATTTTATTTTATTCGACGAACGTTCTCGACTTAAAAATTTATCGGAATTATTTTCAACATTTATGATTTGAATTATAGTGTAACGAACATCGATAATTATCCCGTTATTCGTTTTCGATCAGATTTATAAATATAATTTTCTTCTTTCACGTAGATATATCCATCTTTTCTTTTTAATTTTCTAATAAGAAATTTCAACAAAAATTACTTCCTTCTCTAATATCCTTGCAGACCGTTAAGAAATTTCAAACTTTGGAATATCTAATATCTAATGTAGATCGTTAAGAAATATCAAACTTTTCTTAACCTTATCTCTCTTCATGAATCAAAACGTCTCTTTTTAACGATCGAGATACGCGTTAGTATATCCAGCGACACGATCCACGAGAGGCACGTTCGTTCCTGGAAAGCGTAATAGGAGGCGTCGAGCAAAAGCAGCAGCAACCACAGCAGCCATGCTACTCATATTTTGCCCGGGGTACCTTTCACTCGTGCGTAACGCCAAATCCGTATTATTCAGGAGTTTCCGTAGAGAGATAGAGATAGAGATAGAAAGAGATAGATAGATAGATAGATAGATAGATACATAGATAGATAGATAGATAGATAGATAGATAGAAAGAGAGGGACAGAGAATGAGAGAGAGTTGACAGTGGTGGCTCGATACGCATGACATCGTGCATTTTTTTTTTGTTGGGATGACGGGTGAACGTGATGGCGTATGCTAGTGGTTAGGAGTAGGGGAAGGGTTGCTCGTCATCGTTTCTGCGGCCGTTGGAACGGGGTATAATTAGCGTGACTTAATTACACGAAGCGTAGGCAATTCGAGTCGCAGCAATGCCAGTTGGTCGCGTTTGTCGCAATATTAGAAGCAAACAGGGCGCGAGAAGGCGATTGGTCGCGTGTCAGGAACGTAATGCGAATACCAATTGGCCAAACCGATTGTCCCTTTGATTTTGTACCCCCTAAATCGGTCAACCGAATTAGTCACGGAAAGGAGCGTGACGAACCATAGGTGTCATTGATCTCTAACGCCACGTTTCTTTTTTTTTTTTTTCTTTCATTTCTTTCTTCTCGATGCACCCTTCGATCGTAAGGGAAGAATCGGACTTATGCTAATTTCGTTCATCGAACGTCCCCATTTCCATCTTGAGCTTTTAATACTTTCGAGGATCATAATAATAATAAGTGCATTTGAACAATGACGCAATAAAGAGATACGCGAGAAAGACGAAAGGAATGTAAGTAGAGAAATATATGAAATTCTCAGCTTTATACATTTTCTTTCTTGTTTTCTTTTTCAAATGACATAATACGAAAAGAATCTATCCTTTATTTAATATCATTTTGATTAAATGATTTGTAACGAATGAAAACATACAGTTTCTTTTTCTTCTTCTCCTTCTACGAATTAATTTATAAATATATAAATTACAATTGTATGCGATTAAAAATCAAGCACGTTTTCTTAAAAAATGATTAAATACATAGAATCAAATGGATATATATATATATATATACATGTACATATATACATATTGCTAGATTGTTTTAAATTCTAATCCAGAAATGAAGACGTTCCTTGTAACAGCAGCGTCCCGTCAAAAGAAGAGAAACGATCGAGTTTATAGAATCGTGAAGAATTAGCCGGAGGGTAAAGTCTACGTTGGGGTTGGTTTTAATATCGAAGAGGACTCGACCGTTCGGGCCCTCGACGCACGCCCCTGGACCTGTCAGTTTGACGTATCGCAGTCGCAGGAATCCATTATATAGTCAATTACTCCTCGTGATAGGAAACGCACACGGTCGCGCCATCACCGACGCCCTGTACGATGCACGCGTCTGCGCATGCGCATTATTACCCAACCTCTGCATAGGGGAATGAAGCTCGGATTAAGGGTCGGACGTTTTGTTCCAAACTGATCGTTTCAATAATCAGTGCTGGCGATTCTGCTTACGTAATTATTACCATCACGAAATCGCGAAACTACGAGATAATTAAGCTAACGCGGATTGGAATAAAACTTTTTTGCTTTTTTTTTTATCTTGTTTGTTTTTCTTTTTTCAAACGTTAACAAACCTACGTTCGCTCTCGTGAAAGAGATAGAGAGATATGTATAGAGAGAGAGAGAGAGAGAGAGAGAGAGAGAGAGAGAGAGAGAGAAAGAGAGAAAGTCAAAATAGAAGGGTCGAAACTTAGCCTCGATCGAAGTGCTACGCACCGGTGAGCACGACGATGTTTCGATAAAGATCAAGTCCTCCTCGATATACGAGTTCAGTAATGGCCGTCAGTCCAGATGTTACCTACGCAGTATTACCGATGTCCGAACGGCTTTCAACTTTCGACATATCTATTCCTATTTCGAAAACTCTTCTCCAATGGGTTATGCTTCGTTTTGTTTTTTTTTTCGAAAAGAAAAGAAAGAAAAAAGAAAAGGGAAGTAAGTAATCTCGGAAAAGCACGTTTTTCAAATTCTCGCCTTCTTCACAAATCATATGGTTAGTTAGTTAGATAGATAGATAGATAGATACTACGTACACGAATACTCCCAGGGCATGATATTACGGTCATAAACCTTATTTCAAAATGAAACAATCCACTTCCTTGCTCATAAATACATAGAATTCGTATGCCGAGTGCGCAAGATGTAAGTCGTAAAAAAAGCTGAGAAAAGGGAGAAGGATAAAGGGGAAAAAATGGAGGTTTGTGTAAAGAAGAGAGGGAAGAAAAAAAGATTGCAAGAGGAAAAGAGAGAAAGAGAGGAAGAGGAAGAGGAGAAGAAGAAGGAAAAAGAGGAAGAAGAGAGAGAGAGAGAGAGAGAGAGAGAGAAATAGAAGGAGGTGGAGGTGAGTCGACAAACTCGGAGTGGCATCCCTTTTCTCGACCGGAGAAATTGAGTTTCCGAGTTCGTTTTCTCCCGAGGGGCTTTTCGTGGCTCGTTCGAGACTGAAGGGACGTTGGGCTCGTACCCGTGGACTTTATCGCGGTAATGAAACAGTGTTTATGATAATCCAACAATGGAACAATGTCGATAACGAGGCGGGTCGCGCGAGACGGAGAACGAGACTCACAATGTACGGCGTTGGCGATCGCCTTCGACCTCCAAGAATATGTACATGAAGAGACATACCTACACAAATACACACACATGTATGCGCGTACGTATGCACGCGTATGTTCATAAGAATGAAGAAAGAGAGAGAGAGAGAGAGAGAGAGAAAGAGAGAAAGAGTTCGTCCTTCTTGACTCATACTTTTCCTTTTTTTCCCTCCGGCAACTTCGTGCGAATCTTAATTACGAATTTCGCGACGATATTGCTCCCTCCCTTGATCGTTGCTTCCTTAGATAGAAGAATAAGAAGAGGGGTGTCTCCTTGTTCTTCTTCAGGGAGAAAAGAACAAAATACCTACCCTCGGGGCTACTCGATCGACGATTCGATAAGGCGCGAAACAAAGGCCGCCTCGCGAACCTTCCTACGATATTCACGAATATCAATACGCGTGTCATGAATATTCTCTCTTCGTCGGTTTCCTTTGTTAAAACTTTGACTTCGAATGGGAGGTTTCTTTCTTTTTATTATTCAATAAGTTTCGAGTCATAGAGAGAGAGAGAGAGAGAGAGAGAGAGAGAGAGAGAGAGAGAGAGAGAGAGAGAGAATGAGTGTGTATGTGTATATATGTGTGTGAGAGGAAGAGAGAGGGGGAGAGAGGTATACATTTTATACGGTATACAAGTACAAAGTTTCAAGTAGCATTGCACAATTCAGTTATGTCATTTCATAGAGAATGGCATGATATTGCGAAATATCGATCGAGATAATTAAAATCACTCGGAGCGCAACAAGTGTCGAGCGAGAAAAATCTACTTCTCTCTCTCTCTCTCTCTCTCTCTCTCTCTCTCTCTCTCTCTCTCTCTTTCTCTTAACTTTAAAAGAGAGAGAGAGAGAGTTTAATTACGTCGATCGTACGAATGGGTAAAAGAGTAGGATGATGAATTCCATATTGGTGATAAATAATTGAAAGTGTTCGATAGATAAGTAAGTACATACTTTGTAAAGAATTTAAATGGATTGTTATACATTTAAAACGGTGATATAACGTTTGTTATATTTTCGAATTAAAAACGAGAAAAAAGAAAGAGAAAACAGAAAGCAGCGTATCTATAATTATTATATTTATGATACAATGAGATAAATCGCATACCAGAGAATCGAGTATTTGAATAGATATCAGATAGAAATATTATAGGGCGTTTCAAAAGTGTCTGTTTCTGTTTTTCTTCGTGAAGGAAAATTCATTTTCAAACGCAAGTATTTTTCATACGTGAAATTATTATTACTATTGTTATTATTATTATTCTTATTATTATCATTATTATTATTACTATTATCCTTGTTGCGATTATCATTGTTTCCTTTTTTTTCTTGTTTGAGGTCAAAATGTACGTCAAGAATTTCAAGAAGATCTCATAAGTTCGAAAAGTCAGAGAACGTTTGATACGTTCCTGAATAAACTGAAACTTCATTGAAACACTTTCTAATATAAACGATGTATACAATTTTTAACTTGACGTAACAATTCCAACTCCAATAAAAAAATATTTGCGATAGCATTGAAAGAATCGAGGATGAGATAGGAAAGGAATCGAATATCGCTCGAAGATTTTCACTTTAGAGATCGAAGTTCACGCGTGACTCGGGAAAGAAAGTAGAAAGAAAGAAAGAAAAAAAGAAAGAGAGAAAGAGATAGTTAGATAAAGAGAGAGAGAGAGAGGGGGGGGGGGAATGGTTGAAGGGTAGGGCTCTCATGAGCGCGCGAGCGCGGAATCCTTCGATTAATCCTTTTCCCAAGCTGGCACACCCTTTGTTGTTCTTTCTACGGCGTAGCTTTATTGGTTTATTCACCGAGTCCACGGATTCTCACGAGAATCGCATAAAAGGAAGAAAGTGAGAAAGGTGTAAAAGATATAAGGAGAAGACAGAGAGAGAGAGAGGGGGAGAGAGAGAGAGAGAGATTGAGAATGTCTGGCTCGTTGTAGCCAAGCTCGTTGCATAAGTTTAATTACACCGAGAGAGAGATGAGAGAGAGAGAGAGAGAGAGAGAATACAAATCCGTCTCGACGTATCAGCAGAGGCACCCTCCGAGTCCATTATCTCGCGAAATTCTCGTGGAAAGACGCGTGTGGCACTGACGTCGACGAGATTTCGCATTAAACCATATGTGTGTGTGCGTGTGTTTGTATGCTAGTGTGTGTGGCTGGCATCGCGTCCGCGCGTGCCTTAGTCTAGGTGAATCTGCATGCGTATGTATGCGTACGTATTAGTGAATGAGGGAAAGCGTAGGAGGCACACGCGTGTCAATAAACAGAACCATGTTCAACGACGTGATTCGGATGACAGACGTAGCACGGAATTGCTCCTGAGATAGAATGAGATGGAGAACGGTAGGAAGATGTATGCATGTGTGTGGAGAGAGAGAGAGAGAGAGAGAGAAAGAGAAAGGGGTGGGGAGAGGGAGGATACAAAGGCAATGGCCCGGACAAGGTCCCGAAGGCCGTTCGCACGAAGTACCAGAGGACTCTTTCCATTAGTACTCGAACATAGTGGAAGCTCGACCGATGCATGATCGATACTCGTAGATCCGATCTTGTGGCTGGTCTCCGTTCTCTCAGTCCTCCAATCGCGATCATGGACCAACCGTAGCGAGACCAACTTTGCTATATAGTAGCTTCCTCCTTCTTTCTTACTTCCTTTCGATTCAAACCAGTTTTCTTTTTCTTTAGTCAGAAGATGGTTGAGTATCCACCCCAATACTTATATATACATATATATATATATATATATATATATATATATATATATATAGATGTGTGTATGTACGTATGCATGTATGTCTATGGTAATATTAGAGATATTTACCTGGTTCAGTCTATTACGAATTTTCTAATTGTTTCTATATAGTATAAGTTATAATAAAGACTCGATTATATAAAAATATAAAAGTATGGGGAAAGCTATTGGATTTGTAAATCGACGTTGTAGTTTGGAGATCTGGTTGTTATGTGTTTATGCTTAAGCTATTATATCTGCGTGTGAGCGTGAGCATGCTTAGACGATGGAAGAAAGGAACATCGACGCTTGTAGCTCGAAGTTCCTTCTCTTCTCTTCTCTTCTCTTCTCTTCTCTTCTCTTCTCTTCTCTTCTCTTCTCTTCTCTTCTCTTCTCTTCTCTTCTCCCTGGCTTATTCGCTTCCAACCTACCACCTTCTCGGGAGGGCCGGAATATTAATGTCCCTCATATTTTATAGAGGCACTCGGAGAACGCGGTTCGTGCGTACGAGTCAAGGGGGAGAGTCCTTTTCGTTGTGCGACTCGCAACGAGTCAAAATATATATATATATATATACATACATACACACATACACACATACACAAATATCATGGAGATTGGTATACATATGTATATTATGTATACGCATAAGAGTTTGGAAGAGATAAGAAGAGAGAAAAAGAGAAAGACAACGAGATTCTTATCCTTCTCCACCCCGACAATGACAAAACGAGCAAAGCTTGAAATACCTAGGAGGAGTTAATTCGGTTGTCCAGTCGCGCATTTACCCAGCTCTTTCGCTCGCGCGCATGCGTACTACCTCTATCCCTATATTCCCTTTCTTTTTTCTTCTTCTTCCTTTTTATCCCCTTTTTATTTTTCACCCCATTTCTACGGACTTCGGATGTCCCCTGCGGTGCGTCCACCTGGCGAGAGCTCGCCAGATAATTTTAACGAGCGCCGTAGTTTTATGTGGGAACTGAAAGGGACCAAAGAAAGCCTTAGGGTGGCTTTAAAGTGTTTTCTCTTTCTTTTTCTTTTTCTCCTTTCTCCTTCTCTTCTTCTTTATCTTCGTTGTCTCTCTCTCTCTCTCTTTCTCTCCCTCTCTCTCTTTCTCTCCTTTTGCTTTTTCTTTCCTTTTTTTCTTTGCGGTCGATCGACCGATGCAGATCTATTTGACTTTGTTTTGCATGGGGGTCTTTCCGATAAAAGGGAGAACTCCATTCTTACATCTCCCGAGTTTCTATCGCCCTTCGAATTTTTTTTTGTCTTTCTCTTCTTCTTCTTCTTCTTCTTTTTTCTTTTTTTCTTTCGTCGTCTTAATCATCAAAGACGTTTATTTCTCATCATTTCATACGAATAATTTATTTTCTTTCTTTTTTCTTTTTTTTTAATTCCTCGCAATAGAAATCCGAGATTCTCCTCGACAAAGCATTTTTATCGTTTTAATTGGAATTAAAATTGTTATAAATGAAAGTAGATATTGTTCGGAGCAAAATTATTTACTCCTGAAGACGTGAATTTTTTTTTAAAGTAATTTTATCTATCAATAGGATTTAATGAAAGTAATTGTTTTATAAGTTTAACATAGTAACATGTAATCGTTTGAGACTACCGTCTCTTCATCTGTAAACAAAAATAATTTTAACCGATCGGGTTTATCCGTATTAAAAAATTTCACGAAACTAACGGCAAGCAAAGACTTAAATTTATTTATTTCTATCGATATCGACGAAAACATTTATACATAGAAATTATATCAAAGTAGTACAGTTAAATATTATACAGATTACATTGTAAATCGTAAACGATTAATAAGCAATTGATAAAAAAACCAAATGATCTTTCAAAATTATCGATCACCCATCATTTGTTATCGACAACCCTTAACCATTCCAGAATTCTTAATTTTAATTATCAAATCGAAAACCTCGATTGAAAAACAAAGAAAAAAAAGAGAGAAGAAAGAAAACGGATCGTTTTTAATATAAGATAAAATTCAATTTTATTTACTTCAAACTCAATGACTTTTTCAAAGATCATTTATAGCAAATTGACTGGCGAAACTTCTCTTAAAAATCGAAGATAGGAACGTTCGGTATGCGGGACTCGTGTTAAGGGAAAAAACCCACGGAACACCACCTCGAGTTCCTTATTTCGGAACAACAATGCCCTTGGATGAATCATCGATCGCATGAACGCGCGCGCGCATGTAAGCACGCACAGCGTGCCGACATTGGATAGCTTTGGGGGCTCTTCTCGTGCCAGTGCCATGAGGTCCTTTGAGGGGGTTGAAAACGCCGGCGTTGCTGCTCCTGCCCGGCTTCGACCCTTCGACAAATTGGCAATCTTCTCTCTCTCTCTCTCTTTCTCATTCTCTTTGTATCTATCTTTCTCTTTCTTTCCGACAAGTGCTCGAGTGCGCTCGATCGTCGTCGTCGCCTCGATAGTTTCTTTTGCATACTCGGCGTTTCTCCCTTACCCCTTTTTCTTTTTCACTAACCAAATCAAACGATCTTCGACTTTGTACACGACAAGGAGAGACCCTTATTCGCAAGCCCAAATAATACTGATCGCGTATATCTATTACGTTAATGATTGATTTTTTATCTCTGTCTTTATCGCACGTTCATAGAACGAATATTAAACGATCGATCGATTATTTAATTCAATAAAAAAATATTTCAGAGTTATTAGAGTTTCGTTTTGTCATGTTTTTCATCTTCTTCTTCTCTTTTTTTTTTTACACATATTACAATATCCAATAAAATTTTTAAATAACGAACGACATCGTATCTTTAGCATATATTATTTGATCTTTCGAATATGATTGATCTAAAACATCAGAAGCTTTCACCTTCGACCTCAGGATTCAATCTGTTCTATATAGATTCTCTTTCTTTCTATACGTAGGCCCTTTGCCGGTGCAGAGCACCGGAAACTTTTTCGAAGGGACTGCTTCGCTCCCACGTGACCTCACGGTTGGTTTAACCACTCTCTTGCTGGCTCCTGGTATCCATTTATCCCGTGCCTTTCTCTTTCCCTCTCCCTCTTTCTTTCTCACTCATTCTCTCCTCTTTTCGATAAGGGTCATCCTTTGGGAGAGGAAAAGAGAGGATGCACCGACGATATTGCGCTTACCGAAGAAGATATTCTTTCTCTCTCTCTCACACTTTCTCTCTTTTTTTCATTTATTTCTCTCTTCTTCCCATAGGCAACGTGGTCACGTACCGGTCGTCATAGAAACACGTTGAAATCGGGACGAAAACTACCCTCTTTCTTTCTCTTTCTCTCTCTCTCTCTCTCTCTCTCTCTCACTCGTACAAACACACAGTCTTTTTATCTCTGTCTCTCTTTAGCTCTTTCTCTTTCATGTGTCCGCTTCTAATACCGCGTCTCGTTCTCTCGCTCACTCGCTTTCGTTAGTTTAAGCCACGCGCGCAGAATCGTAATGGGAAACGTACAGATGCATTAGGAGAGGCTTAGCTGTCTGGAGATACTCGTGATGGCGCGGCAGCAGCATGCTATCGTCGTCTTCTCGTACTTCCATTTACTATCTCTTATAATACTCTCTCTCTCTCGCTATCTCTCGCTATCTCTCTCTATCTCTCTCTCTTTTTCTCTTCCTTTCCCTTTTCGTCACCAATCATCCTTTTATTTCCCTTCTGTCTTCTCTAATTATCGTTATTTTATCTTTTTTCTTTCATTTCTTTTCTTTCTCTTTCTTTTTCTTTTTTCGACGTATATACGTATGTATTTCTGTATAAAAATTATTATCAAACTTTGTCTTCGTTAAGTACTTGTATAATAATTATTGTTAATAATTATTGTGTATTATATTATACAGAGTGATGTATATCGAATTTTGTTTTTATCGGTAATTTTTGTTCACACGCTTTTGATTCGATATACGGATTGGAGAAAGTAATTTTAGTTATCCATTTTGCGTCAAATTTGTATTGATTTGACGATAAAATTGTAAGAGAAAGTATGTTTCATTCATCCCTTTGTATAAGATTTGTATTGATTGGATAATAAAATTGTAATATAAAGAATGTTTCATTCGTCTTGTTGTGCAAGACTTGTATTGATTTAATAATAATGAATAAACATCTATCTAAAGGATGAATGTTCATTCATCTTTTTACATAAGATTTGTATTGATTTAACAATAAAGTTGTAAGGAAACGAACGTTTTTTTATTACAATGAATGCGACGCTTTGCATTATTCACTTTGACATGTTAGAATTAGAATTGGTTTTACGAAAAAATTTACGTTTATTATTGAAAAATAAGAACTAATAAAATCTTGCTGTCACTCATTGTTTTATCCCATTTTCATTTTTAAGAATGAACAACATGTTATTTCTCTTTTCGAATAATAATTTATCTTATATAATATAATCGTATACGGATATACATGCAATTTTTGTGCAATAAAAAACGCAAACACGTAGAAACGATAAGATTTAAAGATGTTTTTGATTTTCAATCTTGAAATCAATCTTCTACCTTCCATAGATTCAGTATGTTTTTTTATACAAATTTCTCACATATACATATTCTTCAGAAACGTATCTATAATACATAAACACAATTCCCGACATTATTATTATTAAAATATTATTAAAGTTTCCTTCTCCTTTTTTGCCAATTAAACGAATAAAATTATACAACTATTAGAGGAAAGAAACCATCAACAAAAATATCATTAATTAATTTCATATATAACGAGATAAAGAGTTAGGTATATACGCGAAGGACGAAAGATGAAAAAAGAAAAGAAAAAAAAAAAAAAAGAAAAAAGAAGAAAAATGTTATGTACGTGTAAGTACAGGCGTAATGCGATATCGACGAATGAAAAGAGAATAAAATGAGAAATCATCGCACGAAGAGACGTAAGATAGGGTCGACATCATAAATGTTGAAGTCGCGAGATCGTTCTCTCGACATCGTCGAACGCATCCAAAAGAAGTCTCTCTTTTCTTATGAAAGAAACGAGCCCAACCTCGGTTAGGCACTTATATTCCGCTCGCGATTCTATTAATTCGTCTTGAATCCAAGATCCAAAGAAAAGAGACCGCGCTCTGTGCCGTGCCCGTCTCCAAGCGAAACGTGGATAACTCGTAAACGTTGAATTTATGTCGTCCGTGCCACGGCAAATGGATCTGTCTGTCCTCTCTTTACGATATATATATATATGTGTGTGTGTGTGTGTACATATAATATACATATCTATATATAGATATATCTGTGTATGTATATCTATATACGACGTATAAGCTGACTCGTGACGTAGTTACATTTCATCTCGACGTTCATCCGTAGACTTTCGAACGAGATTCTCAGATCAAAGGGCAACTCGCATCAAATTTGGAGTTAAGGTTAGACATGCTCGTTAACGAAGGATTCGATATTAACGTTAGTTAATTTTATGTTCTGCCAAAGTAACTCCGATTCGTTGGCTGTCTCTACCGTTCCTTTTACATTTTAAACTCTACTTGAGCAATGAGAAAGCTTCAATATTCATCGTATATAGTTCGGAAGCGAATTATCGGTAATATGATTTCTCCTTGTGGTTCGATTCCCTCCGATCGATTATGATTTTCGGCTTCCTTCGCATTTCGATATTTAACGTCGTTACTAGACGAAGAAGATGCAAGTTGAAGTGTGGAAACCTTTTCACCCGTGAAATGAGATCGTAAATCGTATATATATATATATATATATATATATATCCACGATATACATACGAGAGAAAATGCAGAGAAAGAGAAGCGAAATTGAAGAAGGGGTTTGCGAATTAGATGAAACTTGCGTTAAAAATTGCAAATCGGATTGTTCATCGTTTCATAAAATCGTAAAATCGAATTAACATCTATGTTTAAAGAAAAAAGAAAGAAGGTAAAAGAAAATAAAAGAGAAAAGGTACGGAGCACGTAGTAGAAGAACCATATACCGTTCTATAAATACGCGAGTTAAACTTTAAATTGTCCTGTTGTCATATCTTTTGGGTCACCTTGTATATACATATATATATATTACATACATATATATATAATATATACACATACACGTACGATAAATATGAACGTGGTCTCTCTTGCTTGTTCTCCATGCTCACGGAAAAAGGCTAGATGGTAGAGATTTCGTATTCAACGACGCTCCCGACTTTATGATTTTAATTCCTAGAAACTACTCTCGAGGACCGCGAGCCCGAGGTGTTCTCTCTCTCTCTCTCTTTATCCCCTCCACTTCCAACAAAATGAACGACAACCTTTTCTCTCCGTTTTTCTCTCTTTGGAACGAAACGGACGATAATTATTCCGTAGTGAATATCGTCGCACGCTACGTTCTTTTGCGTAGCAAATTACATCAACGTTTAGCCGTGTGGAAGTAATCGGAGGATAAGAAAGAGTCTCGACATTTTGTATTTTCTTTTTTGTTTGTTTTCTTTTCCCTCTCCCCTCTCCCCATCTCCCATTCTCCATCCTCGTGACTCTTTCTTTTTCTCTGTTTTTTTTGCCTTTTCTTTTTCTTTTTCTTTTTTTTTTAAAGAAACGTTAAGTCAGTGAAAATTCGTTAAGAGAGGCGGTGCGCGGGAAAGGCAAAATATGTAATTAAATTACTAGGTTACTGTAAAGCATCGACCAAGTACTCGGAGAGGAAAAGTTTTGAAGATTTATTAATTTCGCGTGTTGCCGCACGAATTCAAGATGGTCTCGTTTGTAAAACGTTTCATATTTCGATGATGGTTAGAGCAACGTACTTTTCAATAAACTATATGTTCAAGAACGTACGTACGTATTTATGTATGTGTGTATGTATGTATATATGTGTATACGTATAATATCTCGATGTAGGATTTATCGAAATGAAATCGATTAATCGCACGCTCGATCTCGATCGGACCTCGTAGGGTTTCGATGATCTCTCTTTTGAATTTTAATAGGAATTTTGTTTAATTCATCGTCCCATCGTTGAATTAGATATCGATAATTGATCGCTCGTGTTTGGCGGTTGACACGACATCGTATAATAACATAATTTAATTGCTTCTATTTTCTAGTTGCCATATTTAATTACGTGATTTAACATTTATAAAATCTAGCGTTTAATAAATTTTATTACATCTTTTCCCACAATATTCATCCATCGATAACAATAGAATTTATTACGAATTTAGACAACGAAAACATTAGAACGACCTAACAAAACTAGTCGTTACATTTTTCATTTTTAGAAATAAATCATCAGCATATATTATAACTGGAAATAATTTTCTATTAGATTAGAAATAAATTTTCTATCGTTCCTCCTCTGCTCTTGGATTCATTGATTCTCAATGAAATTTTATATTCGAAATGTTTCTCTCTGCGAGATTTTATCGACGGCGAAATTCTTAAATAAATATCGTTAAATGAATTCACTTCATCGTGCAACACAATACGTAGGTTAACTAACTACATACCGGTGGAACTGTACAATAATGTTCAGTGAACGATACATTGCAATTGCAACAGGATTGTGACAGGATCCTGCGTGGAATCGGACGGGGCGTGGTGGAATCGATTTTCCTTGTTTAACCCGAACGTCGCATGATCAAGAATTAATGCGAGGCTCGCGGAGGCTGCGAGAGAAGCGACAAGGGAGGTGGAGGAGAAAGAGGAAGAGGAGGAGGAGGAGGAAGGGAGGGAGGGAGGGGAGGGGGAGTAGGAGGAGTAGGAAGAGATTGTGGGAAGAGGATCAGAGGACGGCGCGGAACGTAATCCCTTGTCTCGTTTACCGAGGCTCACAAATACACACACATACGATATCACAAAGTACCTATATTCCAACTGCGTGCAAGCACTTCGGACCTCTTTCATGAAACCCTTTCGTATCCTTCGTACACGCAAAGCTTCCGTGTACGACGATTGATGCAAGCTTCACAGCCGGCCTTTTTCGTTAATTGTTACAACCAAAAATAACGGGCACATCAAAGTACTCGTAGTCGTCTGTCGTCTATCTCTATTTCTCTCTCTTTCTCTGTTTTTCTTTCTTTCTTACTTTTCTTTTCATCTCGTTCTTTTCTCTTTCGCATTCTCGCGAAAGGTCTTGTGTCCGTTTAATGTAAGATACTTTCTTTTTCTATCTTTTTCAAAGAGAGAGAGAGAGAGAGCATATTTCTAATAAATTTGGAATAAAAATCATCGGATCGAGTTTCTTGAATATCATCAATTATTAAGAGAGTCTTATGGCTATCGCTATGTAAATGAATAAATTATTTACTAATTAAGTCAGTTGAATTTTGTTATTTGAAGAGAATCAAATCTTTGAGAATCAATTCTTATCGATTACTGATGAAGGATTGCGGAAAATAAGAACCTGGTACGCTTAGGAAATTGAATGATTCATTCTTATTTTATCAACGTTTTTTTTTTTTTTATTTTTTTTTCTTCTCCTTTATCGCAGACGAGATTCTCGTGATCACGTTCTATATCCTTTGTTCCTGTGATATCTTTTCTTTATCTCTCTCTCTCTCTCTCTCTCTCTCTCTCTCTCTCTCTCTCTCTCTCTCTCTCTCTTTCTTTCTGCATAGTTGTGAAGACTCGACTGTTCCTGGCAGCGTTTGTCTGCATCTTCTAAAAAATTCCTTTGCTTTTCAGATTTATCGGGTACAAAATTCTTAGCTTCATTCTCTCTCTCTCTCTCTCTCTCTCTCTCTCTCTTTTAGCTTTTATATTGACCTCGTTTACTTCGTAATATATGTTTGATCGATTCGTTTGTTCATAAACGATATCGGAGAAAAATAATCCGATCGATTAGAAAAATATTTTCAGTCTGTCAATTTTAGATTTTGACATTCGGTCGATTGCAGTTAAATAAAAGGTTTATTAGAACTTCGTTAGCCATAGATTCTGTAGTTCGTTTCACAACAGGGATTCTCAAATATTTTCTTTTTCTTTTTCCCTTCTTTTCTTTTTTTTTGTCGCCGAAGAACCTTCTTCTATATTTTGTATAATAACAGAGACCACCTTCCTCCGCAAATTTAATGAGATATTGATATGATTTATTGAACGTAATGATTGAACAAATATTATTTCAGTATTTCAAACTTTATTCAATGTAACAGAACTTCGTGCATACTGTTCCCAACATGAATAATATAAAATTTGGTAGTCCGAATAAATTGCCCGTCGGTCTGTCACGCTGAATCCCTGAAGTTTTTGACGAAATCACAGAAATTCGCGCGGGACGCTTCGTTAATCTATGATTTAGAATATAATTCTGTAAAACTACTATTATTTGCAGCAAAATACCTGTTAATATAAAAAAAAAACGTTAAACTATCGTTTCTTATAGATTTTTTCTGTTTTAAAAGAGAACAACATTGCATTAAAAGCACGAAGTACTTACCGAATTAAAATACATATTAAACACAGGAGATGTAACACGGTATATGGCTTTTAAAACGTCGGACAATGGCGCATGCGTTAATTAAATTTCAATTGCTCCCTGTTAAAAGTAACGCAACAACGAAAAAGCAGCGAATCGTTTATAAACTCAGTTTTATTTCCTTCAACGAGATTCCACCACAAATGCTTTACATCATTTTATCCTCGTTATAAATATTTGCCCTCTTGTCTACAATGGTGCGGGTAGGGTAAATGAGTGAGTGCGTGAGAGACAGAGAGAGAGAGAGAGAGAGAGAGAGAGAGAGAGAGAGAGAGAGAGAGAGAGAGAGAGAGAGAATGAGAATGGGAATGTGTATGAGATAGAAAGAGAAAATGGGATGGGAGAAAAACGGATCATCGACCTTCGCCCTTCGAACGATCCAGTCTCATCGAGCATCGAGGACGATGACGAGGCAAACTAATCGTCACCGAATCCGCGACCATCTGCCTAAAAATCAAACTCACCCTCCTTCTTTCTTTCTCTCTCTCTTTTCCTCTCTTTCTCTCTCTCTTCATCCCTCTAGTCCAGCCTCTTCCCTAGGGGAGGAGAGATAGCCGGGAAAATCGGAATAATAGCTGGGTGGATATTTATCGGTGTGCTCTGTGGAACAAGCGCCACTTACCGATCGGTGATCAGAAAGGAAGAGAGGAGCGAGAGCGTTAACGAGGAATCGATTTTACGACGAATTTCATTCGAGATAAAGTGGTTGGGGGTCGTTCAAGGACATATATATATATATATATATATATATATATATATATATAGAGAGAGAGAGAGAGAGAGAGAGAGAGAGAGAGAACGATCGTCATAGTAAAACGTTGTACGAGATCTGAGCGATAATTGTCGCTTCTAGGGAACGTTCTATTAGGCGAATCTATCCGTTATCAAAGCTCGAAAGCTTTCTGCTCCTTGAAAAGCAGAACTCGTTGATGAGATCGTCGATGAAAAAGATGTTCGTGATCACGGATTTATTTCTCGATCAAAATGTGATCAAATCTATGGATGAGGAGAACTGTATTTTTATGTCGGGATAATCGAAGATATGTTTTCACGTGATAATAATAATGAAGAGAAAGTGAGAGAGAAAGAGAGTAAGAGAAAGAGAGAGATATATGATGGGAGAGAAAAAGTGTAATAGGAAAGAGAAAAAAAAAGAGGATATAACGTAAGGAGTGTGTCCAGCGCGCAAACGTCGAGTATGTGTGTGTTTATTCGTGTGTGTGCTTGTCGTGATTTAAAAATTAAATCTTAATCGGATGGAATTCGGCCCACACGCTCGTTCAAAGACAACGATCAAAGATTACTTTCTCTTTCTCTCTCTCTCTTTCATACTACAGAAATATCTCTGCCTGTTAAAACGCTATCAGTTCTAATAAACGATCATTCGTCCGTTTCGTCTCGTATTCCGGGATGGATCGTTAAGAGATTGTTCTTTCTCTTTTATTTTCTAACTTTCTTTCTTTTTGTTCTCTTTTATCTTTTCTTTTCTTCATCTTTTTTTTTTTAATATCTTCAAGTAACAACGAAACAAATCGGAAGTAGACGACGACGACGACGACGTTGACGATGACAACGACGATCGTTCGTTCGTGTCGATGTTGTTTTCAATATGCGATAAGGAATCGTAAATACCTACGTACGTACGTACATACATATATATACACACATGCACACACAAATGTGTGTGTGTGTGTGTACACGATATATAGTCGAACTACGTAGAAACGCAACGCCTTCGCTTCGTTTCTCGTTGGATAAGAAATGAGGAAGAGAATAAAGGATGGAAGAGAGAAAGAGAAAGAGAGAGAAAGAGGGACAGAGAGAAAGAGAGAGAGAGAGAGAGAGAGAGAGAGAGAGTGTAAGGAAGTCGAAGAGGAGACCCGGTTAAGTTTCGCGTATAGAATAATGGCTGCGCGATGAATAATGGACTATGCAAATGAATGGTACGCGCGAGTAGTCGATCGACTACCCTTAAAGAGCGATCAACGATCGTTGTCGGCACTGTGACCTCGACGTGAAATATTTTTTTTCCTTATCTTCTCTCTTTCTCTCTATCTCAATCTCTATCTCTCTCATCTATCTCTTCTATTATAAAATAATTGCCAGGATTTTCCTTCCATCCTTCCGTTTCTTAAACGCATCTAGTACTCCTCGAACTAAGAAATACGAATACAAAATGAAGATGGAAGATTTTCGATCGTTAAATCAAGGAACCAACACACCAAGAGGCCATCATTATTAAAGTATAATGACTTATTTAGTAACAGTGCGATCCCGATCGTAATTATTCTTTCTTCGTTGCGCTCTGTCGATTCTTGTGCATAATAAATATACGCGATGGGATTGGATAGTCCTTGGGAGACCAGCTCGATGATGATCATCGACGATTTTAATAATTACTACAGGCAGCGGTGGAAAGAAGAAAAAAAGAAAAAGAAAATAAAAGAAAAAAAAAATAAATAAAACGAGAGAGAGAGAGAGAGAGAGAGAGAGACGGCAACTCCTTGGCGTTTTGAATTATTAGGTAGCGTTAAACCGAGTGTGTAATCGCACGCTTTTAAACGGAGTTAACCTACTGCGACGTCATGAAATTTAAAAAAGCTCACTCACAGTGGTAGGTTCCTTCTCCTACTCCTCTCCTTGTATAGTTAACACAACCGGTGATGGAAGAAATGCGAATGAGAAAAGAAATCGTTGTTTATAAGTACGCCTGCGCACACTAGCTCATTCTCCTAGTATTCTCGAAGAGATTAATCCCGTGGAAATGGTCTGACGGTCGTCTGACCGATGGCGTGTCCTCCAAATAATCCAACTCTATTCTCTCATTCGACTCGGAGGATTAATTCCGTAGGGATTAACATTAATTTCATTCCAAGCGAGGTCACTCGACCAGTCCCTCTTTCTATCTCTTTCTATCTATCTATTTATCTCTTTCCCTCTCTCTGTCTCTCTTCCTCATTCTTCTTTCTTTCTATTTATTCATCTTTCTTTTCTTCTTCTATTTTTCTCTCTGCTATTCTCGGCCTCTCGGACGAAACCACGAAAATGAAGTGCTATAGTTTCTGAATATACGTTCAGGGTGAAAAAATTCGTCGTAAAGTTTCCTCTCTCTAACGCAATGGGGAATTAGTATCGTATTCTCACAGGTCCTCCCTATTTGAACAACGTCGATCTTTTCGACGTCCCAACGATCGTGCTAGTACTCCCCTATCTTTTCGCACGAATTTTATGGAAATGTTTAATGTTTCTCTTCGCTCTGACAATTAATATCTCTCTCTCTCTCTCTCTCTCTATCTCTTTTTCTTTCTTTCTCTCTCTTACACGTTCTCCACTCTGCTCTGGGTTCTATGACGTGCAATAAGGTTCTCTCAACGACAATAAATTCACGAAAGTCAAACGAAGTAGTTGTCCAACGTCGCTTCGAGGACTCTTCGAGATTTCAATTAAAGACGGAAAGATATTATGAGGAATTTCTCGAGGAATAATTTATTACCGTTGTGCTTCCATTACTTAGAAACGAAGGAGAAGAAGTCGAGTTAAAGGGGAAGAAATAGAGGAGAAGGAAAAAGGATTTCTTTCTCCTTTTCTCACTCACTCACTCTCTCACTCTCTCTCTCTCTCTCTCTCTCTTTTTCTCTCTTTCTCTTTCTTTCTTTCTCTATCTCTCTGTCTGTGCGAACGTTAATTGAGAAAAGGGAAATCACGAAGTAAGAGTCTTATTTTGCAAGACAGCACACGTAATCAGTGGCAAAGTAGGATTGTATGTATGTATATATGTACATGTGTGCGTAGCCAGTGAAGCGTCGCGTTATTTCAGAGTTAATGCCGCAGGAAGACTCGATAGTTTTAGGAGCAAAAACATAAGTCGAGTTCCTAGACACTCTTAGCTACCTTTCAAAGAGGAACGCAGTGAAGTCTTAATGCGCAAAATTCGAATAAGGGAATTTCTCTCGTCGGACAAGAACGAAAAATTGATCTATATTAATATTCGTTTAAATGGACTTCTAAAAAATTTCTATTTTTTTTTTTTATTTTAGTATCTTAAGTAAACGCATATATAAATACACACACACATATATATGTGTGTTATATGTAGATATATATTATCTTTTATATATTATCTTATTTATTTATATATTATCTTTTATATTTACCGATGATAGTAACTTTCCAAGGAAAAGCTATTTATGTAAACTCGTTTTGTTGATCGTTGATATAAATGATCGAAAAAAGATATAAAAAGAAAGTTGTCTCGTCAGGGACAGGTGGCTCATTCACGAAGAATATTTTCACATTTACGAGTTTCTTTTTAAACAACACACAGTAATGAGCAAAACTGAACAGATGTTGTTCACAGCGAAATAACTTTTTAAGATCCGACCAAACGACTTGATCTTTTTTCTTTTCTTTTCTTTTTTTTTTTTTTTACTAGTTAGAAGAATTAGTTTACTGGATGAAGCGTAAAAATATTTTATTAAAAAAAATTGCGATTCGTCGGAATCCCTAAGAAACAACTAAAGATCGTTTTTTGCTACTTTCTTTTTTATCTGAATCTGTAATGAAAATTATGAAAATTTATTACTTGAGAAGATTTTTTTTTATTCCTTTTTTATTTTTATATATATACATACGTTTCTTTTTTGAAGATTTATATACATATACGCTGAAAATCTCAGCGATCGAATCGATTAACGATTGTTTTAAGTTACGAACGTTTAAAAATGATAAAAGTCGTAATTTCCATAATTTTTATTCAAAAATTTGCAGATTTTTACTTCTTTCGATACCTGTCGCTCGTTTCCACATCAACTAATTTCAATAAAATTTTCAGCGTATACATAAATGATAAAATGTGTTATTTATACTTATACAGGTTCGAATAAAAAAATTGCAAAGACTGACCTTTATCATTTTCTTCGTGTTGCAATTTTCAAAAATTATTTTATTAAGCATCGTCTAGTAATATAATACTTCTAATTAAAAAAAATCAAGTCATTCGATCTTAAAATAATTATTATATCGTAAAGAGTGCGCATACAGTTTTGCTCTTTATTCTATCGTATCTATTAATTCGCTATTAATTTCTTATCGATATATCTAATAATTTCTAATAAAATATTATTATCAAAACGAAATGTCCGAATGGATTGCACACAAGACGAAGAGGTTTGTTGAAATTTTATATTTTAATACTATATATTCTTTATACAATTACTGATGATAAAAGTTAAAAGAGATACATCAGGATACAATTTTCAATTTCTATCTTTCTTTTTCTCTTTATCTTACGTGATGAGCTGTATCCATCGAATAATTACATAAAAAAATGAAATAAAGGGGTGAACGAACGATTTAGATCATGCGAGAACGAGTTGTTCTCATTAGCTAAACGATCGAAGGATTGTAAAATTCATCGAAGGATAATTTATATATGTACGTATATATGTATCTAGCCTTCTGATCATCTTTGGAAAAAAGAGAAAAAGAAAGAGACATAGACAGAGACATAGAAGATAGAAATAACAGAGATGAAATCAGTACGCTTTATTTATGTTGATGATAAAGAAGAGTTACTCTTAGCTTCTTAATGACATTCGTTCAGTGGCTTCTTGAGTAAAAAAGATTATCGTAAATCAACGCTGAAAACAAAAGTATAAATAGAAGGATTTTTCGACTTTTCGAGAAATTTTCTGGTGACTTTTCGCCTTTAGGAAACGATATCCTAAGAACACCCTCGTAATTACGTATAGATCTACTCGAGAGAGAAAAAGAAAAAAAAAAAAGGTCGAAAGACCTTTTCCTACCCTACCCGTTTACTCTTCTTTTTTTCTTTTTCTTCTTCTTCTTCTTCTTCTTCTTCTTCTTCTTCTTCTTCTTGAGGGAAGAAAAATCTCTTTCTCTCTTTCTCTTTTATTCTCGTCTTCTTGACACAGTCATTGTTCTGAAGTCTTAAACACGAGTTTTATCAACGAAGTGGGTCGCGACTTAGCTTCTTTCTTGATCGTCGATCTTAACATTTTTTTTTATTTTTTATTCCTTTTCTTTTCTTATTTTATTCTGATTTAGGAAAATGGGTTACGATTGTATGCTCGCGATGTAGTATACATATTTAAATTCTCTATCTCTCTTTTGACTTTTAGATTAAAGTGTAATAGATGAATTGAACGATAACGAAGGGTTCTCTTGACGTTTTAATTAGGTTAACTGAAAAGTTCGTAAGTAAAGATTGTTAAACGTTTATAACGTTGAATATTATAAAGAGAGAGAGAGAGAGAGAGAGAGAGAGAGATTGAATTCTTCTTTCTTCAATGATACAATACAATGAGCAGCATCTCTTTAGAACGTTAAATTATTTCAACTGCGATAACGAAAATTTTAAGAGGAAGATAACAAACGTGAGATTTGGCGAATGGTGAAGGTAAGGCGAACGGTATCAAATGATTTTGAGGCGAGCCTAACGACTTACGATACGGCACATTGTGAGTTAAAACGCTTGCGAACGAGAGACGTGTAATGGTTAGGAAGGTAAGAGAAAGAGAAAGAGAAAGAGAAAGAGAGAGAGAGAGAGAGAGAGAGAGAAGGTTCTCTCGCTCTTCTTATCGATCGAGACCCACGATTTGTTTCTGTTCCGCAGTGCCTCGATGAGAAATCTGTAATCGATACTTTCCGTTCGACGTGCGTGGCTTCGCTCGCGACGTTCGCGTCTATGCAAAACGACTTTCTATCTGTTTCTCCCCCTCCCTTCCTCCCTCTCTCTATGTCTCTCTTTCTCTTTCTTTCTCTCTCTCTCTTTCTCTCTCTCTCTCTCTCTCCTTCTCTTTTTCTCTTTTTCTCTTTCTCTTTCGATAGTCTGCAGTTTTTACGATGCAGACTGCAACGTGGGAATGTGATTTCTTCTCTAAAGGAAAAAAAAATGGAGAGAAAAAAAGAAAAAAAAATAAAGTTGAGAAAAGAAGAAGAGAAAGAAGGATTGTGTCAGAGAAAAAACAACAGAGCAAAGGTCGAATCTCGAAATTATCGAATCTCGAACAAACGATCCGTTTAAAATTAGTTCATCGACTCGTAATGAATATTTGTATGGACCGATTCAAAGGGTTCTAGTTATGCCGAAACTTTTGATCTCTCTCTCTCTCTCTCTCTCTCTCTCTCTCCTTCTCACTCTTTTTTCCTCTATCTCTCGTATTCGACGTAATCAATGAGAGAACGAAAGAGAAGATCTTTTAATCGAAGAATGAAAGGAAATATTGAGTCACTGGTGTAGTCGGACGAGCCGGAAACTCGATTACAATGTACCGAGAATTCTAGCGGGTACAGTTTATTCGCGAAAAAAAAAGCAGAAGAAGAAGAAGGATGGCCGATGCACGTGGAAGATAAAAAGAGAGAAAAAAATACGGCGCCGTCGGCGGAGATAAGAGACTCGCCGAAGATAAACAAGGTTACATTGACGATCGATAAAGTTTCACATGCGAGAAACCTGTCTCGAATTTCTGTCTTATGGAAAGAGAGACAGAGAGAAAAAAAAAAGAAAGAGAGAGAGAGAGAGAAAGAGAATCCAATTTCCGTTGCACGACACGAGACCAACTTGACGATCGATTATTCTTAATCGTTTTCTAAGTATGTACGATCAAATATGTGTTTATGTGTAAGAAAGAGAGAAACAGCGAGAGAGAAAGAAAGAAAGAGAGAGAGAGAGAGAGAGAGAGAGAGAGAGAATATGATCATGTAGAAAATCTAAAAATCGAGATCCATGTTTATTCTGATAATCCTGGTTTTCAAAGATCGGATCGATAGATGATTCAATCTTTTCGTATCTTTACTTAACAAAGATATTAACACATTTGAAACCGTTAACTCGTGAGTAAATAGTCCTATGTCATTTAAAAATCTTTACGTAGTCATGAATATGTAATTAGAAAAAATTAGGAAACGTAGAGATATTAGTTTTATTTGTAGACATTGTGAACTATCGATGTGTAAAAATAATTGTTTTTTTTTTTTTAAATACGATATCATAGAAGATCAAGTATTACTAAAATAATTAAATTTTAATTCGTTAATTCGTTCGTTTCAATTTCGTTTTAACTTTATTTTAATTTTATTGTTATAAACACATTGAATTGTTTCTTAAATTAATAATACGTTTTATATTTCGAGTTATTATTATTATTTTTATTTATATTATTAAATACAACGTAAAGTTATTATGCGAAATAAATATGTTGAAAAAGAAATGATTATCGATGATTATTAGTTTAGAGTAAAGTCATACTCGTTTTCCAAGAAATAAAATTAAACAAAAATTGAATGAATTTAAACTACTCTTCTTATTTTAATATTTTCAGTAATTTCATTTAATTTTATTTAATATTTTCAGTCCATCAAACAATTAATTTTTTCTATTTTCTCTTTTCTTTTTAATTTTAAACAACAGACGATTGTAAACATGATATTAAGAAAGAATATTTTTTATATTTATATACATTGAATCCATTCATATTTTTATATTCGGAACATTAATGTATTTGGTTATAAATTTCCGAAAATTATAATACATACATACATACATACATACACGATATCCAGCTAAGTATTTTGTTGACCGACAAATGCTAGTCGCGAATGTGATTAAAATTTCTCGTTTCTACATTTTTTTCTTTTCTAAATAGTCGAAAAGCCGCCGAAGTTCTTCCTCCGTCGTTGTCATCGTCATCGCGAAGAGTGCGTAAATCAAACACTTATCTGGCTAATAAATATTTAAGTTAATAGTCGGTTAGTTATCCTAGACACACCCTCAAAAGCAGTTCGATATTTATTATTTCCCCCCTTCAAAAAGGGATCCTCGGGAAACTTTTCACAGCTGTACGATTATTACACTACGTGTTCGTCGAGACTTATTCGTGTGTGAGACTGACAGAGAGAGAAAGAGAGAGATACGCACGCCACGTGTCTTTCCTCCCTCCTATATTTTATTTGTCCGTACCATTTTTCACGCGAACGAGTGTATATATGTATATACGTATATATGTATGTATATATATATATATATATTTGTTAGTGAGTTATATACATATACATATACATATATATATATTTACTTACACGAATGCGTCCCTTTTCGTGTATTTTGTATATATATATATATATATATATATATATATAAAAAAAAAGAAATCCCTATTACGATCACTCCTGTGGTTTTTCAACCGGAGCGGTAGAACATAAATGTCAGTGATTTAATGATTTTTTCTAAGTTACGACACTCCGTCGTTATTCTTTTTCTTTTTCTTTTTTTCCTTTCTTTTCTTTTTTTTTTCTATATTTGTGGAAGTCATTCTTTCTTGTTTTAAAACGATTCCACTGTACCGTTATCGACGTCGTTAAGTTTATGTTACGCCGAGATCTTATACGAAATGAATCAATTACAAGAGTTTAGATTCAAGTGTTAGAGAAACGGAGATTTGTTAATCGTTTAAAATATTCTACGTTATATATTTAGTTTGACGAGAAAGACGATTCGAGTTATTTCGATTATCGAACTTGAAACGAAGATATTCGAATGATAAAACAATTATTATTGTTATGCTCGTAAATTCCGTATGGGATTATTCAAATTTATAAATGAGAAATATACAGTAGGTAAACTCTAAAGGAATAAAATGTTGAAATTATAGATACTACGATCGCTACCGGCAGAATGGTAACGCGTACCTATGCGAAATCCAATCCCGCGCGTGAATGACAGTATGTAATGTACTATTGTGACTGAAACATGTTCCAACAAATTACTAGGGTCTCTTTATCTTTATCTCTCTCTTTCTCTCTCTTATTCTCTTTTGCTCTCTTTTGCTCTCTCTCTTTTACTATCTGGATACGTACAATGTTATAGTTGGATACAATGTGACTACAGAAGGATCTTCATTACTCTGTGGCTTTTACAATACATTAAAGCGATTATTTCCTTGTAAGTACTCTCAAAACGTCATCCTGTAAGTCTCTTTCTCTCTCTCTCTCTTTCTCTCTCTTTCTGTCTCTTTCTGTCTCTCTAAGATAAGCGAAATACGTCATCTTTTTGTGAATCATACGAACAGGAATGCTTTTCAGCATCGACTCTCCATCGAATACAATGAAAGTAATTTTCTTGTCTCAATTTCGAGATATATAAAGAAGGGGTGAAGGTAAGGGCCCGAAGGGGATAAGTGAAGGAGGGGGAGTATCAGTTAACTACTTCGATAAGCGTAAAACGCCGTTCGTTGCACGCGGAACGACTGCGCGTAAATTTTTTCCTCTTGCAATACGGGAAATCGTTGGCTCGATCTTCCGTGTGTTCGATTTACGGGAGAAGAAGAAGAAGAAGAAGAAGAAGAAGAAGAAGAAGAAGAAGAAGAAGAAGAAGAAGAAGAAGAAGAAGAGGAGAAGGAAGAGAAAGAAGAAGAAGAAGAAGAACGTAGGCGAGCGTAACGCATGCGCGAATGCATCTTTCGACCGAAAGGTTAAGATCGCAGGAGCGTGTACGAACTAACGGATCTCAGTCGCGCGTGCATTCTACACGCTTACGACTCGGATTAATCGATTCGGATTTTTCGAGCGATAAGAAAACGATAGATCGATCCGAAGGAACATCGGATAGTTCGATAAGTTAAATAATCGACGTTTAGTATCTATATTTACTTTCTATCGATAGAAACTATTAATACAAATATTTTCAACGATAGTGTTGGTATTAAGTATTCATGATAATTGTTTTTGTTTTTGTTTTTGTTTTTGTTTCTCTCTGTCTCTCTGTGTTTGTTTCTACGTCGACTTAATAATAACTTTTGCTTTATGCGAGTTTATTTAAAGGACGAGAACGATGAGGAAGGAAGATATTGGATAGCTAAGAGACATGTCGGTAGACGGGCAGTAGTCTTATGCATCGTAGCGTGAATGTGTGTAAAATAGAAAAAGAGAGAAAGAGAAAGATATTATTCTCGCACAGGGTCTCGCATTCCGGGAAGGCGATTCCTGACGAGCGAGAGTCCCCGAAGACGCGGTTACCCGAGTCACATATCACTGCGTGACGTCCTCAGAATTTCGCATCCAAGAAGCGCATTTAGATGCAGATACGCCCGCGGACGAGAACGTTTAAAAAGACTTGCCACCATGCTATATCTGAGAAAGAGAGAAAGAGAGAGAGAGAGAGAGAGAGAGAGAGAGAGATGTTTATGTATCAAAACGAGAGAGAAAAATAGAGATATATGTATTTGTAAGAAAAAAAGAGAAATGTGTATGTGTGTATGTGTATATGTATGTTTACGCGTATATGTGTATATATATAAGAGAAAGAGAAAAATATATATAAATATATATTTATATATATATATATATTTGTAAGAAAATATATATATATATTTGTATATGTGTATTTGTAAGAGAGAAAGAAATGTAGCCAAGGATAAAGAGACGAAGAGAAAAGAAGAGAGGAGGGGAGAGGAAAAGATGAAACGATCAGATAAGCAGAGTGCCACGTGCGAGAGAGACCTTTTCGCCGGAACTTCAGACGCGATCGCCACGTTTCATCAAGCCTGCGGATGAATCTAAACCTTCTTCTTCTTCTCCTTCTTCTTCTTCTTTTCGCCACCGAGAATTCTGCCACCGAAGATGCGATTTTGTGTGTGCGTGCGCTTATCCTTATGAAAGAAAAAGAAAGAAAGAGAAAGAAGGAGATGCAAAGAGACAGCAAGAGAGAAAGAGAGAGAGAGAGTCTCTCTTTTTCGGAAGCCAGATTTCTCTTAACCGGATCCCCCGTTCGCGCGAGAATGCCGTTAATTGTATCCACGTGGAGAACCAACTCGAAGAGATAACGAGTCCCTTTTGGACCCTTCCCTACTTTCCGCGAAAAAGATACCGTATACGTTCCTTACCGTACGTGGATCGTGTTCCATGGTTGACAGGATAGACTTATTTTAAAAGGATATCAGGTTAAGAGAGAAAATTACAGAGAGAGAGAGAGAGAGAGAGAGAGAGAGAGAGAGAGAGATTTGTAATGATCAGGAATATGATTGAAGATAATGACGAACATTCGATTAAATCAATTCGATTAAATCAAGGATAATGATATGATTTGATATTGATTGTAAGATCATCGATAATGTCAGCAACATGATCAACATATATAATGCGATAGAATTTTATGAGATTTTGAAAAATGATACTTTTTTGTTATTAAATTTCTAAGGAACATACCGTCTAACGCAACGTTTCTCAAATTTGTTTTATCACGGAACTACGTTTGGCGAAACCAGAAATTTCAAGAGAACACCTTGAGTTTTTTTATGAAGTAGATAGATATTAATAGTAGATAAATTAAATTCGTAGATATTAATAGTAAATAATAATTGGAAATAGATTGTACGTATGAGAGTTAAGAAAAGAAAATAGAAAAAGTATATCTATTCTCAAATTTTCATTATATTTGAATAACAAAGTATACTTGACGAATGGAGGAATCAGAAATTTCAGAAAATCCAGAAATTTATTTATTAGAGTAAATATAAAAATTGATAAAATGAAAGAAAAAAAAAAAAGAAAAAAAGCATTTATTCTCAAATTTAATTACGTGAAACAAAACGCATGAAAATAATAAAGTAACCTTGACAAATCCATCAATTCCAAATGAATTATTACTAAATAACCTTGAGTCATATCATAAAGTACATAAATATAAATAATAAATAAATTGAGCAGATAAATACGAAGGGATAAACAGAAATATAACATAATAAAACAAAAAGAAGAAAGAGAAAAGAAAAGACGCTTCTTCTCAAATTTTGATTATATAAAACAAAACGCACGAGAATAATCGAATAATATCAATTCTCATGATTTTTCAGAGAACATTAACTTATTGACTTACCGAGGAACATAGTTTAGGAAACGTTGCTTTTAATGTAAGTAAATATCTATATACATTTCTTTTTTAATCTCGGTCACGAAGTACTATGTCTTTGCGTGAATCTCACTGATAATATCTTTACTCGTACTTAACGGTACGCTTCCATTTCTCTCTCTCTGTCTCTCTCTTTCTTTTTCTCTTCTTGTCTAGAGAGTAGTCTAGAGAGAAAAGGCGTGAACAAAGTCGACCTCTCGAGGAATATTCGAAAGAACGTAAAAGGTAAACGCGTCGAATAAAAGAGCGATCGAGGGATCGAATGTCTAAATAAAATTTCAGACTACGTAGGACTACGCGCGCATTACGAAACGTATAGGCTCGTTTAACGTTCGCTTGGAAACGACCGGTCGATCTTATCGATTTCTTCGCGCTATCTTTATCTCTCTCTATCTCTGTCTCTCTCTTTCTCTCTATCCTTCTATCTCCGTCTTTGTCTCCATCTCTTTTTATTTTAGGTTCTCATCGTGCATTCTCGAAATCTAGAAACTACTCGCCATACCTATTTGGGTCTATTATCGTCGACTTTTTCGTCGTCCATGTTACCGGAGATCTTACGAGATACTCGTCCACCTTCGACTCGTATATGTCGGTTCTGGACGTTCTATAATTTACTTTTAACGAGACATTCAGCATAAAGTACAAGAAAGGTACAACCGACAGCTTCCCCCTTAAAATTGTCCCGTCATTGTTTATTGGACTTTCTAACGCTCTTCGCGCTTCTCTACCTTTCTTGCGTTCTCTCTCTCTCTTTTTTCTCGGACGCACGCATTCGTATGGCCGATGATCGCCGGCGTTAAAAAAAGATCATCGAAAAAGAGTATAGGATAGCCGGTAGGGTGACGATAAATTTTTCTCTGAAAGAAGACGATCTCTCTTTCTCTCTCTTTCTTTCTTTCCTTACAAACTATCGATGGACGTTCGTGGAAACGGCGATCGTTTAAATTCGAAGGGTCCTCTCTCTCTCTCTCTCTCTCTCTCTCTTTCTTCCTTTTCTCCTTATTTACCTCGTTCCATCGATACGAGAAAAAAATGTTTACCTTCACCGGTGCGCGTTTAATCGCCTTGTCCAAAATTGTCCCGTTTCGTTGCTCGATTAACTAATTAAGTAAGTTTATTTCCTATGGGAGAGAAGAAGCAACCGTTTCTCCTATCGATTTTTACCGAATGAATGATTCGATAAATAAAAAAAAAAAGAAAGAGAAAGAAAGTACCGTTACATTTCTACTTTACATAAGTGTCATCAATGAGACTGTGTGAAATGGATATCAATTGTACTTAATTACTCCTATGTCGTCCATGTTTGTTTTCTTATTTATTATTGTCCGTGTTTTTGCATCCTCATAAAAAGAAAAGAAAAGAAAAAATAAGAAAAAGTAAAGAGAAGAACGAAAAAATAATAAATAAAAACAAAGAGAAAAAGGGGATCTCGTACGATCTCGACGGGAAACAACGAACGAAATTATTTATGTAATTAAGACGAGCAAACTTGATACCCGGGTTTGGCTTGCTCGCATGAAACTCGCGGGGACGCGGTTGAACTGATTAAAAATACATCGGAAAGAGCGTTCTCGATTAATTCCAGCGGGATGCCTTTCCCCTTCGTTTTATTATTTTTTTTTCTTTTTTTTTTTTTTAGTCGTTGGCGATCGAGAGGAGAGAGAGAGAGAGAGAGAGAGAGAATAGTGGGAGGATGCAACGATGCGATCCCTCCGTACTTTGTATTCTCCCTGCCATCATCAGCCGCCCCGAGCTTAACGCGTCCTTTCCCTTTCTCTCGGCTTCTTCAAATACTCCGAGCTAATTCTGTTTGGCCCGTTTGTTCTCTCTTTCTCTCTCTCTTTTTCACTCTCTGTCTCTCTCTCTATCTCTCTCTTTCTTTCTCTTCCCTGCTTGCCCTACGGCTCACGGTGTATTAATACGAAGCATCGAACGCTCCTTATTGCTCGAGCTGCTAAGGGCCAAGTACTTATTGCGTTAGAATGTTAATCCAAGCTCTAGAAAACTGATTAACGGGTGAGAAGTGTCATCTTTTTTGGAAGGAAAACATCGTGAAAATATTTTAACTTTATATATATATATTTCTTAACTTTAAATATTATAACTTTAAAAATATTTAAAAAAAGTAAATATTTTGAAAATATTTTGAATAGAAAATAATTTAACTTTGTGTTATATATATATGGAAACAAAACGCATGTTTATATATATATATACATATATATATAAATATATATATACACATATTTTATTCATACACATAATTCCATTATTAGATTACTAACAGTTTTTTCTTATTTTCATAATAAACCTCAAACTAGTGTATTTCTAAGCAAATTTCCTTGCAAACGTTCGATATGTTGTCTCCAAGAAATTCATTCATATGATATCAAACCTTCATAAATGATAAAAATTAATTTTCATTAAAAGTTTTGATTTTAAGATCCATGTTAATTAGATATTTTTTACTCATCTCGGTGAATATTATAAGCCCTTAAAACATGAGACCCCTTTTTTTTTATCACCATGTAGAATATATATCTATATATATATACGTATATGTATATCGTTTTATTTTTCTCTTCCAAAATCATAATCATTATCTAATACTCCGTTAGTCCCTAAAACTAAAACTTTTAAGAGACTGTATTTAGTTTCAATTTGTCGTAATTTTTATCACTGTTCTTGTTACACTGTCATTTTATATAATATCAATTAAACATCTGTTTTTATATTTTTGTATACTCAATTTCAAGACTGATTTAAGAATCATGTTTGATAAGACGGATATGAAGACGTCGAGAATCCATTATTTGATTTTTTCTCGTAATCGTATATCCGGTTATGATATCTGACCATCAAAAAAGGGTCGAAAGAGATGGTACCATTAGAAAAGAGACGGAGATTTCAGTATTTTATCAAGGATCACACTTATCCATCCATCGGTCTTTTATAAGAGCGCTGCTAATCCCTGTTCGTGGAAAGTGATTAGAGAGACGTAAGAGATGGCACGAGACACTCTTCTCTTTTCTACTATCTCGTAGATCCATGTGCGTTTTAGGATGGAAAAGCATCACTTAGAAGAGGATCAAGAGGACTGTGAGGACTCCTCTAAGAGGATTCGAGTCACTTCTCTTTCCTTTTTTGGATTTTTCTTTCGGCTCAACCTACCGATTAGTCAACAGAAAAATAATCCTTCCGGACGGTAAAGTAACGAAACAAATTTACTCAACTTATTCAAATTGAAATTCGCTTCGGAAAAACCGCAAATAAAAATTGTTGAAATTGTATAAAAATAATTATTTTCATCGTACCATCAATCCTCCTCTATATAATAATATTTCGAAAATGCGTAATATCAGTATAAAATTAATTTACATTCTTTGAAAGTTAATCTCGAGATCCCCTCTTTTTATTTTTTTGGTTTCAAATTCACAGTTAAAAGCACTTTACTATATAAAATTGAATTAGACACCTGGGACGAGATATCTGATATTAATCCAAATTAAATATTCCAAATAGCAGGTTATTCAATTGTGATGATATAAAAATTAGTTGCCCATACGAATGAGAATATAACAATTTTTCCGTAAAATATATGAAACCATTTTAAAATTGAGATATACTTAAATTACAATAATTAATTACGAACATTTTAACGTGTACTTTAACGATGAAACGTTAACGACGAACGAACGTAATAAAACGTTTAAAGCTTTTTATTCGTTATAATAAAACAAGAAAAACGTATTTTCTTCGTATAATTGACGAATGAAATTCATTCGTGAAGTTTCAATCTGTGGATCGAAAAGATCGATGTCTGGATCGATCTTGAGGAACTAATGTAAGGAATTGCACTAGTCGGTCTAAGGAATTTGCTCGCACAGCACTGTCGTAACGTTTCCACGTACCTAATCTCATGGCACGTCTCAATGGCACGACGGATGCACGCGATAATCGAGAACGATCGTACTTCTAAGGAACAACGATTGGCGTACGGCCGGCACTCTCCTTAGAAGCGAACACGAGGAGAGCACTGAATAAGGACTAATCTAACGATGATAGGAATGCGCGACGTGCTTGACGTCGTTAGACGCGCCAGTTGTAATCGTCCATGGTTTCGTGCCTGATAAACGTCTTCAAGTGCATGAAATTTGAGTTCAACTACGGAATTCTAAAGTATCTGACCAATCCTTCGAAATCGATCTTAATTTTATTCGATTGTCGAATAACATTAAAACAAAAACTTCTTTTTTTTTTATAATCGTAAGTAACAACACGTTTTTCCACATGTTAATCGTTTACCGGTCACGTAAAGCTACGTTTTTCAATGTTTACTTTTATTTTCTTTTTCTTTTTCTTTTCTTGCTTTTATTGGATAATTTTGCAAAATTGACTTTTATTAAATGTAATTTAATACGTATAGGTACGTATAGATCTATCGCAATTTATCAATCCGAAGAATATTTCATTTTTTTCTTCTTTTTTTTTTTTTTTATTAAAACGTTAAATACACTGATATTATAAAAAACTCTGCTTATTTTTTTTAATTCTTTTAAAGTGCGATAAATACTACTAACAAAAATATTCAAATAAATATTAATAATTGATATAACCATCGAGAGCATATTTACACTTTGCAATAAAAATTTCATGTTCGAAATATTCCGAATACTTTTTCGGTTGTAACGATTGTAAAAATTGATTGTTAAAGATGTAATTATAAATCGAAATATAAGAATTATCGTCGATGGTTAAATCAGTAAACAATTAACGTAGATAGCGGCGTAAAATGTGTTAACAGTCAAATCGGATACCAGTTACAAATAATTTACACGTTCTCGTCAAAAGCAACATGGAAAAGTCTCTGCATTGTTCTTAGTCATTAAAATTATTATCAAGTATCACGGTCCACGTTAAAAGATAACTCACGTTTTATGGGAATCGGATGACGTTGCTCAATCAAGACATTTGTCTCGACGCTGACATAGATGTAAAGGAATTTTAAAAGCTAACTCGACGAATATCTCAGAGCAATCCTTGGTGTCTTTCGCTCTAATTAACAAAAGAGACAGATAAAATCGAATGAATATATATAAAGATATCGAGCCGCGTTCGAAATTGTATCTCTGCGTGACGTTTCCATTTTTCTTTTCTTTCTTACTTTTTTTTTTTTTTAGATAAGTTCTCGTCTTTCGAATGAGTCAAAAAGGTGTATCAAAAAAAAAGAAATTACGAAAGATTCGTAATACCTTCGACAATACCTTGTCATATGTTGGTGACGTCACACGTTCACTGACTGTTCCATAATCGAAGTTTGATACTGGCATGTTTCAATCGGTCACGAGTCCTCGAGGGCTCCTGCCTCTAGTGCTCAAAATTGTTCGAAACTAAATCAATCGAATTTTTTGACGATTTTGGCCATTGACAGAATACAAGAGTTCGGATTTTCAAAACGGAATTTCTCTAACGAACAAAAATAGTCCACTTAAAGTACTAGGTACTTCGAGAGAGTGACTGGAACGTTCGTCAAAGCTCTTCTTTTTTCTTTTTTTTTCTCTCTCTCTCTTTTTTTTTTTCATGGGTTAGTTTATAGGAAAAACAAAACAAAAAAAGAAAAGAAAAGAACACAAAAAAAAGTGGAGCTTCCGGGGCGGCATGCTGCAAACGATCCAATGCTGTTTCTCTTCGCAAGCTGTTGCTGCTGCTGCTGCTTGTGCTGGTGCTGGTGCTGTTTGCTGCTGCTGGGCTAACCGTTTAGCACCCAAGAAAATCAACAGCAGCCTCAAAGAGCCTTTTCAAACAGAGCGTTACGCTGTTCGATTAGCGTTGCTGCACTAACGATCGAAGTTCGAAAAGGTTGGAAAAAAAAGAGGACGCTGCTGGACACACGCGTGAACCAACGTAAATTCGATTTCACGATTTTCTGTATTTTCTCTCTTTCTTTTTCTTTTTCTCTTTCTCTCTCTCTCTCTCTCTCTCTCTCTCTCTTTCTCTTTTCTTCTTCTCTTGCTATTTCTGATCCTCCCTTTTTCTATCTATCCTTCACAAATTCGTTCCATTTCTGTAACTCGTAATACCAGTGTCGCGTTTTCTATCATTCTTGAAATTACCATTCGAACGTAGATACGACGTTTGCTACTCGTATCCCACTTATCGCCTAGTAATACGGTGTAAATTAGTAGTCTTTGGAATATGGGTCATCCACGAGGATGAAAGGAAAACAGGAAAAAAAAAAAGAAAAAAAGTAAACCTTTGAATTAAAGGTTTAGCTTCTATATTTCTTTTTCTTCGTCCTTCTTCCGTTTTTTTTTTCTACGTAAAAAGAAAAAAAGGAAGAAAAAACAATAGGAATAAGAAGAAGAAGAAGAATTACAAAAAGAAGAAGAGAAAGAAGAAAAAAGAAAAAAACGAAAGAGAAAAAAAGAAAAAAGAAGAAGAAATACTTAACATTCTTTAGATAATAATTAACGAAGTCACATACGGGAGTCGTCGTAAAATTTATTACGGGAAGAAAATGAAAAAAAAAGAAAAAAAAAAGAAAGTTAAATATCGAGGGTAACGATCGTGAAGCGAGAAAATATTCTATGTAGTTACTCGTGCCGCTCCAATGAGAAAATAACGTTACGAGATGAAACTGTCCGGATCGAATTCAAAGGAACAAAACGAAGATGGTTTCTCTCGGTGCTCATTGATTCGGAACGGACAGTGATTAATAAATAAACGAACGTATTCGGCGTCAGCACGTATATGTAGTACCTAGGTAGATAGGTTGGTAGGTTGGTAGGTAGGTAGGTAGATAGGTAGGTAGGTAGATAGATAGGTAGGTAGGTAGGTAGGTAGGTAGGTAGGTAGGTAGGTAGGTAGGTAGGAAGGTAGATAGGTAGGTAGGTGTACGTAGGTACTACGAGAATGTTTCTTTCGTTCTGAGACCGAGGGCAAGATAACTATGCATAAATACAACATAAAACGCGGTCATAAATTATGGATTCATGGAGATAAATTTGTTCGGTGGCGCCCGTGTGAGAAGAAGAATCACTAGCTAAAGAGAGAGAGAGAGAGAGAAAGAGAGAAACTTCGTTCAAGAAGTCGAGAGATATCACACTTACAATGTGAAGGATTAAGTCTTTTGTTCGTGTTTTCTCGCATGCGAGAAAATGACGAATTCAGTTTAAGAGCAAAGAATAAGGTGCTTCGATATAAAATTATCTTTTTTTTTTTTTCCTTTTTGTCTTATTTTCAGACAAAAGTAAGAAGTGAGAGTTGGGGATGAAAAAGAACACGGATAAACGATCTCGCGATAAATAATTGTTAAAAATGGGAATTAGATGAGTCGATCGAGTTTTGAGAGTAATAATAAAAGTAGGAAAAAAAGAGAAAGAAAAAGAAAAAAGAAAGAACAAGATAACGAGCAAATTCAACATTGGAAATTTACAAATAAAAATAAAAGTATCGATTGTAAAATCGAGAAAATCTACTCGTTGCGATCAATCGAGTCATCGTCACGAGAAATTACCTACGTGTATCGACAACTCCACGGGAAATCTAATGATCTCGACGTAGCCGTAAAACGTGCCAGGAACGGTTTATCATTACGATCTCGAACGAAATCGAGATATTCGTTCGACACCCACGTAAATTCACGACCGCGACGACGACGCCATCGTGCCTAGAAAGCAAATGAAATATTTGCCCTTTGTTTCACAATTCTTTTTTTTCTTTTTGGCTTTTCTTTTATCTCTTCTCTCTCTCTCTTCTCGAAAGTAAGTATACTGCCAAATGCAAAATACAAAATTAGAAAAGTCGTCTCCGACGATCTTTCTGTTCTATTTATTTATTTATTTATTTCTTGTTCTATAGCACTAGAAGTACCATCGATATCATCTCTATAATAACAAAAAATATTTGTATGAGCTTTAGATTTGAAGTTCGGAGGATATAACAATGTTTTGGTGGAACCCACGTTAATACCAAAAATACTGGTTTCTTGTGTTTCCCCGGACAAACACCTTTTCGGTAGATGTAATACGTATATACAAACTAATACGTATAAACGTGTACGTACTTACCTCTATAAGAGAGAAAATGGCGGTACGTCACATGGCGTTTAAATAAACGCATCCTCTCTCTCTCTCTCTCTCTCTCTCTCTCTCTCTCTCTCTCACTCTTACTCTCGAGTTGGCGGCCGTCTCTCTAATTTGTCCGTTCAAACAAAAAGCAATTTGTTACCCAGCGAACTGACTCTTGGGCCGGTGGTACGCGCGGTATGGAAAAAGAGAGAGAGAGAAAGAGAGAAGCAATCGGATGATGCGAGATCGAGAAGGACAGAGGATATACGCGAGCAGTGTGAAAAAGAAAGAGAAAGAGAAAGAGAGAGAGAGAGAGAGAGAGAGAAAGGGGGGGAGAGAGAAGAGGAAGAGGAGGCGGAGGCTGATTTAAACCTGTCTGGCGGCCCGCTGCGCGCTTAACAACTGAAAAACAAACATGGCGCCGAAAGAGAAAGAGAGACAGAAAGAGCTCGCACCGGTCAGCGGGAGCTCACGTATGCCGCGCGTACCGAGACCATAAAGTGCTTCTGGTACCCCCATGGAACCCGGTTGCTTCTTCTTGCCGTTGTTTTACCCCGCGGGACGTCGCTACGGACCGCGAACGTAAGTACTTTCCGTCCACCGAGAAGGTGTCGGGAAGCTCCGGAATCCTTTTCTTTCCTTCTCCTACTCTTCCTTTGCTCCTTATGCCTCCTACCACGACAACAAATCCCTCGGATGCTGCTTCCGCGATTCTTCGACGTGGCACCAAGAACGCGACGTGGGACGCAACACTACCGAAAGTCTTCGATCTTTTTCTTTTGAGAATTTTCCCTAACTCTTTCTTTTCTTCTTTTGCTTTTATTTTATTTTCATCGATTTCTAATTGATTCGTCCATTTTCGTCTATTTTCATTTATTTATTTATTTATTTATTTATTTATTTATTTATTTTTGTTTCTTTCTTTTTTTTCGGAAGCGCCGCAACAGCAAATATTACCTCCTTTTGATTGACATTGTTACTCAATCCGTAGAAACACGGTTAGAGTTTACGCTATTTTAGATTTATTACGAAACTACGATCAGAGTTTCGATCCATTATCGTGAGGAGAACATACGTATTGTCGATAAATGGTTTTCGCGATATAACGTTGCCATACTTGTCGCTATCCATCATGGCGGCCATCGAAGCTTCGCCCGGGCAATCCTTTTAAAAGTTTAGATGGCAGATAAAAAGAGAGAGAGAGAGAGCGGAGAAGGTAGGAGGGAGAAAGACAAAAAAAAAGTATAAAAAAAATTTGACAGCAGATTCGAATGCGGATTGCGACGGATTTAATGGAACGACGAGCTAGTGCTCTCATTTTATCTCGTTGAGGAACGAACGAAATCCAAATGCGCTGATATATGATAAACGTTCTCTATCTCTATCTCTATCTCTATCTCCTCCTCCTTTTTCTTCTTCTCCTTCTCTCTCTCTCTCTCTCTCTCTTCTTCTTCGTCGGCTCATCTTCGCGATTAATTTTGGGCGGAATATGTCGCGAGACCGAGTCAATGTTAATATTTCGTGAGTGTTTACTTACGCCAGGAGTGCTTGCTTGCGGTCCATAGGGATACCTCGTCCACTCGAGCTTCGCCTCCGTCGTTGTGTCCAGGAGAACGACTGAAATTGTAAAAAGATGCGATATGAGATTAAAGATTTTATATTACAATGAAAAAAAAAAAAAAAAAGAGAGGGAAAAGAAAAGAAATATTCAATGATATCGATCGTTTTTTATCATAGCAAACAATAACGATAATGATGATACTAATAATAATTATAATTATATAATAATCATCATTATTATTGTTGTTGCTGTTGCTATTATTATTATTATTTTTAATTCTTGTTATTAGATTATTATATCATCATCATCATCATCATCATCATCATCATCATAGATTAAAAGAGAACTATTTGACGCCATATTGTTTTCGTTAAAAAGAACAAGTCATGACTCTTCCTCTTTTAATTTGTCTTTTTCGTTTCTTTTTTGCTTTATTTTTCTTCTCCTTTCTTTTCTTTTTCATCGTCGTGAGAACATTGTTGAGACAGTAACGAAAGAGGGAGCAGCAAGCTTAATTACGCGCGTTATAGATACGCGTCGAGAAATGAGCGTAAATATGAGCGTTACACGGAAATAATAATTGGAAGAAGGGCCGTCATAAGCAAACAGAAAGATAAAGAGAAAGAGAAAGAGAAAGAGAAAGAAGAAAGAAAGAAATGGAGAAAAAGAAAAAGAGAGAGAAGGAAAGAGGAACAGAGGAACAGAGAGAGAGAGAGAGAGAGATAAATCCATTTTAGCGGGAGAGACTTGTGAGTAGTGGCGGTACACGTCGATTTAGCGCGCCGCGTATCTCGTGAATTTTAATTAGACGAGGTAGTAGTAGCAACGTCGACGTCGACGACGACGACGACGACGACGACAACGACGATGACGACGACGATGACGACGACGACGACGACGACGACGACGACGTGTAGGCGTACGAGCTCACGGCCGATGGAAAAGCGAGTCGCGAAGCGTTGTTCGCTAAGAGGGTTGGGCGGGTAGGAGAGGGAAGGAAGGGTCTGGGAGGGAGAAGGGGGTGGGTCTGGAGAGAGAAGAAAGAGAAAGAGAGCTGGTACGTTCGGTCGGTTGTTTTTCGACGCTTGGAGATGTTCATCGCGCAAAAGCGAAGCACGAAGAAAGCTCAAGCTACGGAGAGTTTCTCTCTCTCTCTCTTTCCCTCCCTCTCAAAATGGCGGCTTCTCGAGTGCGCGCTAAAACACCTTGCAGCTCGGCGGCTTCCGTCGCGGCGTTCCTAGGGGAGGGTGAGAAGAAGGAGTCAAGGGAATGTTGGGGAGGAGGGAGAGGGAGATAGAAGAGAAAGCGAGAGAAAGTTAGACGAAGGGAAAAAGGGAAAGGGAAAAACAGAAAGAGAGAGAGAGAGAGACAGAGAGAGAGAGAGAGAGAGAGAGAGGAGAAGGTAGCATGAGTGCGAGAAAGCGTATCGACCGGCACCTACACACCTCAACACAACTTCACCCTCACCCTTCCTAACGTTCGACGCGCCACCCCAACGACAACAACGACGACGGCTACGACGACGAGCGTCGTTGGCACCCCCTCTCCCTCCCTCTCTCTCTCTCCCCCTCCCTTCTACCTTCGCCAGCCCTCGGGTCCTTGAATTCCTAGGGCAAAGTACCCCAGCCGACGCCGTGTGCAACTCGTCTCTTCTCCTCTCCTCCCTTCACCCCCGTTCTCCTTCGAAACACACACACGCCGGATGGAATCTCAAAGGTGAAAACTGCGTGCTGCAAAATCCATCCAGCGCCCTTCAACCGGCGGCTACCTCCTCTCTTCCCTCCAAGCTGCAGTCGCCCTTCGCCTCCTCCCTCCCAGTCTCTCTCTCTCTCTCTCTTTCTCTCTCTCTCTTTTTTGCCACCCTCGTACACGCGAGACACGCAAAATCCCAGGGGCTCTCACGCCAGACACGGATGAAGTTCCGACGTGCGCGCGAAAATATGCCGATGAAAGATCGCATTGATATCACCACTTGAAAGTTACTATGTGTCGTTCCTTCGGAGGTTAAGACGGAGGATCAACACTGATTTCAATTTCGAATAGAAAAAGAGGAATACTCGTCGATCTTTATGCGTTGCGTGTTTTGTAAGCTATTAAAGTCTCTGAAAAAAAGAGAGAGAGAGAGAGAAAGAGAGATCGATGAACGATCGTCAGGATAATCTCGGTGGATCTTCGTTGTTGAATGCACAAGCAAGCAAGCAAGCAAGCAAGCAAATAAGCTAGCACGTCTACCGAGCCGTTTCATTGCGTCTAATAGGCTTTGCAGTCCGTCGGCTTGATTCGAGTGCCCTCGAGAAGTACTTTGGATATATAGGAACGCGGCGTCACTGACGACGAACCGATTTCGAGGAGCAAGATTCCACCCTCCTATCTATCCATCTATCTATCCATCTATCTATCTCTGTTGCTCCTCGCGCGCTCCTTGCTTAGTCCTTAATACACCTCGAGGCGGCGAAGCTTCGAGATTGACCTATTATTCGAGCGAACCAACCGGGGTGGTCTTCACTTCGGTCCACTGAGTTTCGCGCCCGACTATCTCTCTCCCCAATCGGTCTTATTCAGTGAGTTATCTTTAAGTTGTTTCTTCCTCGAATCATCGACTAAATCGCTATTCAAATGATATTTGATAAAACGAAAAAGAAAGAGAGAAAGAGAGGGAGAGAGAAACGGAGGCAAAGAAGAAAAAAGAGAGAGCTCTGAAAAGTCTCTCTGTTCGAAAGAAAATTCTATTTGTTCGTTAATAATATTTTTTATATGATGTTTTCATTTGATAAAATCAGAAAGAGAGAGAGAGAGAGAGAGAGAGAGAGAGAGAGAAACGTAGACAAAGAAGAAAAAAGAGAAAGAGAGAGCTATGAAGTCTCTCTGTTCGAAAGAAAATTCTATTTGTTTATTATATATAATTTTTTTTATCGTTTTTACATATAAAATCTATATCTTTTTTATAATAATAATATTTTTTATCATTTTTACATATAAAATCAATAATATTTTTATCGTTACATATATTTTTTTATCGTAATACTTATATATATAATAATATTTTTTTATCATTTTTACATATAAAATCAATCATCTGTTTAATTATATATCCGATTATAAATTTAGAGATGATTTCAACTTTACGGATAATGACAATCTACCTGAATAAAATCAATGTATAAGAGATGAAATCTCATGTATCTCTTCGCAATGTATTGAATTCGAAAGAGGGCCAATGTTGGAAGTAAAAGAGGAGAATTTTTCTCGAAAATCTGAGATCTTTTTTTCGGGATAACTTTTATCCGGTCGAACGAACGAGAAAGAGAGAGAGAGAGAGAGAGAGAGAGAGAGAGAGAGAGAGAAGATGATCCAGAGAGAGAAAGAGAGAGAGAGAGAGAGAGAGAGAGTTTTAGATTTAAGATCGCGCACGTGAAAAGTCGGTAAAATTCTTTCCTCCGTGAAAAAAAAGGAAGAAGAAAAAAAAAAGCAGTGGCACCGGTTCGGGCGTCCTCTGAATTTTTCAAGAAGACGGTCAAAGAGCGCTTTGAAATTCCAAACGGCCTCGGGGATCGATTCGTAGCACGTACCTGCTAGAGAAGGGAGCAACCAGAGGAGAAAGAAGAAGAAGAAGAAGAAGACGAAGAAGAAGACGAAGAAGAAGAAGAAGGAGCAGAGGAAGAGTAATAGTAGTAGAAAAAGATACGCTGCCGAATAAGAGAAAGAAAAGACAGACAGAGACAGAGAGACAGAGAGAGAGAGAGAGAGAATGAAAAAGAGTGCATACTTGTGCTCGTGCACCGGCCAACCAACACGTGCATTATATGTCGTGGCACGGTGCGAGTCGGTGCAACGGACACGTGTCACGTGACACGAGTCACTCGCATAGTCGCATCGTCGTGGAATTCCTCGAGAGTAGACGAGTTTCTCCCTATTGGATTTACGAGTCGGTGCTCAGACAACGAGACCGAGAAAATTCTCGCAAATTATGTCACTCGCAAACGAGGAAACAGGGAATTATATGTGTGTGTGTGTGTGTATGAATGTGTGAACGTACGTACATACGTATATGTTAAGAGGTTAGTTAGAAAGAAAAAGAAGTCGATCGCGTATTCATAGAAAAGATTATTACGTTTATATTAATCGTCTCGTGAACTTTTATACGATTGGTGACTTATGCAATTGCCTTAAGATGCTATATTATTAAAATAATCGAGCATCTATCTCTTTACGTAGAAGCAATTCGTTTCGTCGAATGAAATAACGACGAGGGTTTCAGCGATAAATCCAGATGGAATGTTCTTTTTTCATCTCTTTTTTTTATGTCTCTCTTTCTCTCTCTCTCTCTCTCTCTCTCTCTTCCTCTCTGTCTCTCTTTTTCTGTCATCCAAGGTTAGACTTCGGTTGAATACTTAAAAGTCTTCGTTGGAGTCCCTCGCGACTCGGCGCCATTTTTAAATCTTCGATCCCCATCCCATGCTACTGAATAAAAGAAAGTTTAATCGATATAGTCATATATATGTGTGTGTATGTATACATATATATATACATACATACATACATATATAGTCTTATATATACATACATATAGATATAGTCTCATATATACACACATACATATGTATATATATATATATATCGTTCGAATATAAATAATAGATCTTTCAATTGCCACGCGTTACCATCTAATTCGTTAAGGTAGAAAATTATAATACCAAGATCGTGACTTCCGAATCTATCAATTCTCTCGATAACTTCGTCGAATAGTAATTCCATTGGAGATTATAAATTTAGAAAGAGTGATGGGAGAGAGGAAGAGAAGGATTAAAATGGATAAATCCTACTTTCGAGAATCAATGAATTTTTGTGCAAGGAAAAAGAAAATCGAAGGAGATGACAGGGGCAAAAGTTGAGGTCACTTATTTGCAACATTTTTATCGTATATAAATATTCTCGCTGTAGAGAAAGAGAGAGAGAGAGAGAGAGAGAGAGAGAGAGAGAGAAAGAGAGAGAGAGAGAGAAAAGAAGAGAAAGAAAAAAGAATATATAATAATGATTTAAAAGGATTAATGTTTGTACGTATTCTCGGCACTCATTGAACGACCTACATTGCGAGAGGAAATGGCACTTGCTCTAATTCCCTTTAGTTTCCATGAAAAATTTTATATAAGCACGAGATCTCGATAAGAATTTCTTTTAAATTAAATAATAAGAATGGTTCTTTCTCTTTCGACGTAGTAGCATTTAGTTAATTAATTCGCCCGAAGTCGAAGGTCATGTGAAAAAATTATTCATTTAATTAGGCTGACCTAGATTAATTTTCAATTTTTCTAATTATAAAAACAACAAAACAAGAAAAGGAAAGAACGAGAGAGAGAAAAATAGAGAGAGAGAGAGAGAGAGAAAAAGAGAGAAAAGAAAAATAAGCAAACGAAGAAGCTAAATTATTCGTACTGCATTTTTTATGAGATTAAACAAATATGTGCGCGAGAAATCGCTCGGTCCTTTCTCTCTCTCTCTCTTTTTCTTCATTTATTTTTTGTTTGACAAGACTCTTCTAAACGATTAAAATTAATGAAGTACGATTCGGTGAACGAACATAAGTTTCGATATAATTAATAGCGTTTTCTGCACAATTATACTAACATCCTGAGAAGAGCGAAGAAAAGACACTCGGTTTTTGATTTCCTCCTTTTTTGAATCTTGATATTATATTAAATATCTTTTTATACGTATATGAACTTTACACGAAGTCTGTCCATATACGATCGCGAACTAAATCGAAGTATTTAAATGTAATTAGTATCGAACTATTTAAGCTTGGAACGACAATAAACGTTCGAATCGAGTTTCGCGGTAAATTACCGGACGATAAATGTACCGTTCTTCTAACCGTGCTTTGTAAAAATTGTAACGGTAACGATTGGATTCTGGTCTGGCACGCTTTTACAAAATCTTTTCTTTGCACAACTCGTGCCGATACTTATAGAGAAAATCGAGGAAGAAAAAAAAAAGAAAAGAAAAAAATGATGAAAATCGTGCTAGATCGACGTGTTATGTAGTTCGTCAATGTACGTAGATGTATGTGTGTGTATATATATATATATATATATCTTAGGTAACATATACATTGAAATATACGTACGTATCTCTACATATGTATGTATGCATGTATATATGTATATATATATACACACGTATGTATGTATGTATGTATGTATGTATATATGTACGATATCGTCAAGCGTCCGAACAGAAAGTCCGGTTTAAACGTGGCGTGACATTTTAAACCGAAAAAGGCTGACAGGGTAGGTAGGACGATGCACGGGCCGGGTCTCTCGCTTTGAACATGACATCAATTCGATTTCGTTAAAATTGTGACTCGTGTCGTATCGAGCGACCGACACAGATAGGCCCTTGCCGATACAACTTTACTAAGAGGAGGGGAGTAGTAGGTGAGGGCTGTAAAGATGGACGAGGTGGGGGAGCGGCTCGAAAGAGGGAGAAAGAGAGGTCGAAAGAGAAAGAGAAGAAAACGAAGAAGAAGAAGAAGAAGAAGAAGAAAGAGACAAGTTCCAAGGGCCAGTTTCGAATTACTATTCTCGAGCGTGTTTACCGAAGAACGGAAAGGACGACTTTAACGGGTCGTTCATTCGTTCTTCTGCGTCCTTCTCTGAGGGCATCATCCGTTCAACTCATCCTATACTTTTCCTTACTTTTCTTCACATCCTTCCTTTCTCTACATACGTTTTCTCCCGAGTGAACGCCGATGTCACTGCATGCGTGTTCATGTAACCAGTGTGGAAAGAGAAAGGGAGAGGGATAGAGAGAGGAAGGGAGAGAGAAAACGTGCTCTCGCGAGACGCACCAAATTTAAATTTCAAATTTGGAGCGTGTCGCAGGGTGTGACGGTATGCATACCGTTCTCTTCTGGCCCATACCCTTCTCTTTAGAGTTTCTACCCTCGCACTACTTCTTTCTATTCCTTGACCCGCCATCAAGAGAAAGAGAGATAGAGATAGATAGATAGATAGTTAGAGAGAGAGAGAGAGAGAGAGAGAGAGAGAGAGAGAGAGAGAGAGAGAGAGAGAGAGTCCACGATCCCTCATATTATATTCGAACGAGTATAATCTCGCATAGGATATGGGTCTACATGTTGGATACATATGTATATATGTATAAATGTATATAAGTTTCTAGTAGTAATTCTGATGAATTATTTGGATTGTCCGGTATTCACGAGTGCCTCTCCCTTGAATATTTGTACGATCAAAATATTTTATTTCAATTTATTATCTTTACAATCGTTCGTGGAAAAAAGAAAGGGAACATGAAATCTTTTCGTTATGAAAACAACTCGATATAATTTTTATTATAAATTCTATTCTTTCTCTCTCTCTCTCTTTTTCCTCTTATGTTTAAGATACATATCTTCGTGTATCTATAGTATAGCTAGTTTATATAACAAATATTCTCCTGTCAAATATAAACTGATTTGTTCAAATAAATCTTCGAATATAATAAAGAGTTCATTTATATTTAATAATCACAAGATCTAATATATTATTTCTACAATCGTTCGTTACAAAATGGAATGTGATATATTTTTATTTAGAAACAAATCGATATAATTTTTATTATAAATCCCATTTTCTCTCTCTCTCTCTCTTTCTCTCTCTCTCTTTTTTCCTGTGATATTTAAAATACATATCTCTGTGTATCTATACCATAGCAAGTTTATATAATAAACATTCTGCTTTCGAAAATAGATTTGTTTGTTCAAATAAATCATCGTATATAATAAAGATTTCATTCATGTTTAATAATTACTGGATTTAATATATTATTTCTACAATTGTTCGTAACAAAGTGGAATGTGATACATTTTTATTTAAAAACAAATCGATATACTTTTTATTAGAAATTCCACTCTCTCTCTTTTTCTATCTCTCTTTCTTTGTCCTCTAATATTTAAGACGTATATCTCCGTGTATCTATAGCATAGCAAATTTATAATTAAACATTCTTCTTTCGAAAATAAATTTATTTGTTCAAATAAATCCTCGTATATAATAAAGATTTCATTTATATTTAATAATCACAGGATCTAATATATTATTTCTACAATCGTTCGTAACAAAATGGAATATGATACATTTTTATTTAGAAACAAATCGATATAATCTCTATTAGAAATTCCACTCTCTTTTTCCTCTGATATTTAAAATATGTATCTCTGTAGCAACTTTATATAACAAACATTCTCCTTTCAAAAATAAATTTATTTATTCAAATAAATCTTCTATAATAAAGATTTCATGCATATATAATAATTACTGGATCTAATATATTATTTCTACAATCGTTCCTAACAAAATGGAATATGATATATTTTTATTTAAAAACAACTCGATATAATTTCTATTAAAAATTCCACTCTCTCTCTCTCCTTCCCTCTCTCTCTCTCTCTCTCTCTCTCTCTCTCTCTCTCTCTTTCTTCTGATATTTAAGATGCGCGTATCTACAAAGTTTACATAACAAACATTCATCGCTCAGAATAAATCCATTCATTCAACTAAATCCTCGAATATAATTAAGAGCTTAATTTATACTTAATAATCTTAGCAATCGAAGCTGTGTAAATATGAAAGAAATAAAAAAAAAATAAAAAAAAAAAACAAAAAAAACAAAACAAAATAAAGAAAGAAAAGAGCTATTCATTATAAACCTTTACGAGGAATACAGAACGAGAAAGCAATGAGAAAGAAAGTCTCGCGACCGTAATGAAAAATAATTATCTCGATGAAGAGATAGGCAGCTGTGGAAGAAAGCCTCCTTTTTCTTTTCTTCCCTTTTTATTTTTCTTTATCTCTCAAAACCTACGCGCGATGCGTCTGGTTCTTAATTCTCGAATCGTACGTAATATACATATATACATATACGAACACATACATACATCATACAACATACATGACCAAAGAAGATAAACGCCAAGGAAGGAAGAAGAGAGAATACTCGTACTGGACAATAAATCAATAGCCGAGGTCACAGAAGGAGATGGATGTGTGACGTAACGAGCCTGTTCTTACCGTATGCCGGTAAGAGGTCGGAATCTCTTTCCTTCTCTCTCTCTCTCTCTCTCTGTCTCTCTCTTTCTTTCTCTCTCGTATTCGTTCATCCTCTCACTCACTCGTTCACTCGCTCGTTCGTCACTCGCACGCTCGCTCGTTCGCTCGTTCGCTTGCTTTCTCTCTTTCTCTTTCTCCCTAACGTATCGAAAGACACGATTCAATCGCGCGCGAGAGAACCTGTTGCCTGAGCTCGAGAGACGAACGCGCGCTTGGCTACTCGAAGGCGATTAAGATTACGACGATTTTGCCTTCTGAGAGCAACGAGCTCGTGGCTTTTTTCCTTTTTCTTTTCTTTTCTTTTCTTTTCTTTTCTTTTCTTTTCTTTTCTTTCTCTTTCTCTCTCTCTCTCTTTCTTTCTCTCTCTTTCTCTGCTACCCCCTTCTATCCTTTACAGGTATCTCTATTTTATTTCCTTTGCTCCTTTTTTTTTATTTCTTCTTTTTCTTTTTTCTTTTTTCTTCACTCACTACGAGTCCCGAGATAGGATGTATGTATGTATGTATATATGTACGTATGTATGAATGACAAATTAACAGCGATACGACTCGTGCTGTGAAAGCCCGTCCTTATTTTCTCGATCGATTTTCTAACGCATAATTTTCCAATTTTCTTTCTCACTCCCTCCCTTTCTCTCTTTCTAACCATTATTATAATTCTCTTGAATCAAGCGTCTTTATAACGTTGTACATCTATCCTTCTCAATTCGATCGTACAATGACATAAATTTTTCACACCTCCATTCATCCATCGCGTTCTCCACTCGCGTAAGAAATTCACTGCATTCCAACGTGTACGAGCTTAACACTTTTTTATACTTTCGATTCGTCACGGAATCTTCGATCTGTCTCGTAAGTAAGTACTTACTTACTTACTTACTTACTTACTTACTTACTTACTTACTTATTCGACGTTTTAATCTTTCTTCGACAACTCAAGAAAATATGTCATCGTACGTCGATTCTTTAATTCAATATATACGTAAGTAATTCTATATAGAAAATGAGAAACAAACATTTTTCGATATTCCTTTTTCACTTCTATCATATTCTCTTTTTTTTCTATCAAATTTATTCCGCGATTGTTAAAAGTAAAATCGTTCGAAATCGTTCTTTATTTTTTCATTTTTCTTTATTTCTTTATTTATTTATATTTAACTCTATGCGCTTCCCCACTATCGATGGAATATCGTTACAATTTCTGCGGTTAACCATTCAACGATATTCACTCGGCGTTACCCATTGCCTCCACTGATCTTCGATGTTTTAAAATGGCGTCGTGGTTATCTACACTAGGGGAAGAACGCGAGATCGTTCAACCGTTTTCTCGATATTCCATCGAATTGGCCATATGTTTTATATCAAACAAATATTACTTATATATATATATAAAATATATATAACATTATATATATATATCTGGAGGATATGTAAATATTTAAATGATTCATATAAAAAGAAATCTTTTCACGTGTAAATAAATAACATTTTTATAGTGTATTCCGGACGTTTCCCAAACAATATGAGTATTTAATAAAATGAAAAATAAAAATCAATATCATTTTTTTTTCTCTTCTATTTTCCTTCGTTTAATTTTGATATAATTATTATTCGAATATAAATATTCATTTCGTTTTCTTAACTCTCTCATATTTATTTGTTCAATTCATTTGTTATCAATATCTATTTAATCTATAAAATAATCAAGAATGTTTCGTTAAAATTTCACGATTTGTCAAGTGCTGCGTCAAAGAAAACAAATTTGAGAAACGCTATTCGCTACTTTGTATACATACATTTATATACAAGAGTTAAAATATCAAAGTCGAATCACTCGAATATTTTTTAAACAGTACCAAAATAAAAAATCTTGGGCTTAACACAAATGTCGAATGTCATTAATTGAAAAAAGAAAAGAAAAAAAAAAAAAACAATACGTACATTATAATCAACGCTCGAACATACGACTTACAAGCAATCATAGAAAAAAAATCATCGGTCGAGTTTAATTCGTTTAATTAAGTAAATAGTTATCACGATCTTATCAAAAGTGATAAGACCCGACAAGTCGACGACTGAGATCGAACGAATTAACGAGAAAAAAAGAGAAAAGAAAGGGAAAAAAAACTTTCTTTTTACGATCTATTGTAGTTGACTAGGCTCCTCGATGGCGAAGGAAAAAAAAATAGATCTCGAGAAAATATAACGCGAGAGGGGACGGATTCAATGATTGCCAGGGAAAAATAGAGAGAACGCTCGTAATGACTTTACTAATTAAGAAGAGAACGAATGGAGTCGCATAGATGGGTGGTAGGTACATATACTCGACGATGTATTTATTCCGATTTCGTCATTCACGTGAAACTCTCGTCGAGTGAAATTGCGAGCGAAGATGGCGTCGTCACACATCCCTACCTTTACCCCTATCCTTGCGTATGTGTTGCTCTAATTAACGTTAAAAAGAAAAAAACAAACAAACAAAAAGAAAGAAAAAAGAAGAGAGAGAAAGAGAGAGAGCTATATCAGAAAGAAAGCGTACAATCCGAATGAAAGTCTTTGAATCGGCGTCGAGAACGTTCACTATGTTGTATCGTAGTCTATTTTAGAACCAATTTGAGCCCAGACACCCAGTCCAGACACGAAAAAGCGAAACAATCGATTAAACCAAAGCCCGATTTCTATTTCTATTGATAGAACGAACTAAACTGAGTATCTTCGGGAAGCGAAAGCTCAATGAGCGTTTCATTCTTACTTTCAGAGAAGAGATCAACGCACTCTAACCTTTCGTTCTTCACATGTCTCTCGTCCTTTGGTACGTCTCGGTAAGATTTTCAATGATCAAAGTGATCAAACTCTTTCACCTCTTTGTTCAGATTTCGATAATTATTGATATAACTATTACGATTATCATTATCATGATTATTATCATTATTATATATCATTATCATATACCATAACTATTACAAATACAATAACTTTATAATAAGAAATATATCGTAAGATTATTCAAAAGATTTTTTAAAAATTTAATTTCGTTTCGTTTCCTTTTATCTTTCTTTCTTTTTTATTTTTATATACGTCTAAAAAAAAAAAGGAAAAGAATTACACAAGACGGAAGCAAAGCGGATAGGCTCGTCGTAAGATCAGAAGTTGACCTGTCTGTCGATCGTTGATTATGAATCGGGATCAAGGATAAACGATCGATTGGCTCGTCGATCATAGAGAACTGAAAGGAAAGGAGAACTGAAAGAACAAGAGAAAGAGAGAGACAGAGACAGACAGAAAGAGAGAGAGAGAGAGAGAGAGGCAAGACAAGACTGTAAAGATGGATCAAAAGGGTGAAAAGAGAAGGACAGAAGAAGAGAAGGAGAGAAGAAGAGAAGGGAAGAGAAGAGAAGGGAAGAAAAGGGAAGGGAAAGGAAGAGAAGACCACCTACGTTCACCGGAGTTGCGTCGAGCGGATATATCCCAACGATATACGTTCCTCGACTTTATTTCGGCTCTAAAAATGCCGCTACGAAGACCGTCCTGACGCGAGCGTCGCATGGCTTGTCTTTTTCCTCGATTCCTTCGAACCTCATCCTCCTTCTTTTCCCTTCTTCTTCTTCTTCTTCTTCTTTAAAAGAAAAAAGAAAGAGAGAGAGAAAGAGAGAGACGCCTTTAGTTTAACGGCCTTCCAATTTGTCAGAATCTCTCTCTCGCTCTCTCTCTTTCTATCTTTTATTTCGTCTTCCTACTCCATCTCAAGTTGTTCTTCTTTCTCTCTCTCTCTCTCTCTGTCTTTCTCTGTCTTTCTCTTTCTTTCTCTTTCTTCTCTCGTTTCATCGAGCTACAGCCTATCGGCAAAGTCTCGAAGAAGCGTCGAGAAAGGTGTCGTTGACCCATCTCTCTTACCGCACGCTCTCTCTCTCTCTCTTTCTCTTTCTCTTCCTCTCAAACGGTGCACTCGTGAACGTGCACCGAAGCGCGCTTACCTCGATTCTCTTCCCGAATTCTCGCCGAATTCTCGAACGGCAGGGTGCTTTAATTATCGAATCTCGGTAAGAGGTTTCATCCGCTGTATCATTGTATACGCTTCGTGCTAACGCTTTTCTTCTATTTCTTTCTTTTTCCCAAAGAGAAAGAAAGAAATAAAGAAAGGTAGGAAAATTAATCAAAAAAAAAGAAAGAAAACAAAAAGAAAAAGAGAAAGAGAAAAATAAATCAGGGGACGAGCTTGACAAAAAGTCTACAAATCACAATTATCCCGTAAATCAACGAGAGATAAAGATAGAGATAGAGAGAAAAAGAGAGAGAGAAAGAAAGAAAGAAAGAGAGAGAGAGAGAGAGAGATCGATCTTTGAAGAATCATTCAGTGGTTAACGATGGTACGAGGATTAATAAACGGAAATACAAAATACAAAATACTCCGAAACTCGAAACTTGGTCCACCCTTCTCTGCGGGATCTCTTGAGGGACGAATGAAAGAACGATAGAGAGAAAGAAAGAAAGAGAGAGAGAGAGAGAAAGAATCAAAAAGAAAGAGAAACAGAAAGAAAGAGAGAGAGAGAGAGAGAGAAAGAGAATCAGAGAGAGAGAGAGAGAGAGAGAGAGAGAGAGAGAGAGAGAACTACACACAAGCAAGGTCGAAGGAGGTCTGGATGAGGTCCGGAGCTGGCTCGGGGAACTCGGCCCACGCCAGAATGGGAGACAGCGTGCAGGCACGCCTGGAATTACCATTTACATAGCGTTATTTTCTTTGCGCATAATGTATGTACACGTGTTAAATCAATTATTTAAACAATATACCGGGGACTCTATAGACCACAGAGGGTGGAGACGTCCGATCTCCTCTCTTTTTCTTTTTTCGTTTTCTCCTTCCACCTCCTCCTCTTTTCCCTTCGTCCAACCTATCCGTTCATCGTCGATGCTCTTTCTCTCTTCTTCTCTCTTCTTCTCTCCTCTCATTCTCTCTCTCTCTCTCGCGAGCCTCTTTGCATATGAATCTTGAATTTCAATTGTGCTTTTCAAGTGCGGCCCTTATTCTCTATCTCTCTCTTTCTCTTTTTCATTCTCTACCTTTTGTTTCCCTCGACTGCTGCTCCGCCAACGACGCTCCTCCCCTTCTCTTTTCTACCCTCTCCTATCAAACTCTCCTTTCACTCTTTCGCATCACGAAAAGAAAGGGAAGATGTGACAGCAACGATACTTCGCAATAACGCGAAGAACGATCGGTAGAAAAAGAATCAAGAGAAATCGGTGAGATATCGATCGTTCGTCAAATAAACGTTAAGAATGAAAAAAAAAAAGAAATTCTTTCCACCTTTTTCTCGTTAGCTCGAACGAGAATCGAATAATTATCGAGATTATCTCTCTCCGTTCAGTCTCGAAACTAATTCAAACTTTGTCTCTGTCTTTTCTTTTCTTTTCTTTTCTTCTCTCTCTCTCTCTCTCTCTCTCTCTCTCTCTCTCTCGCTCTCTCTCTCTCTATCTTTCTATCTCTTTCCTCTTTCCTTTTCTTTTTCCTCTAATCATTCCCTATGTGCGTCACAGTCCGCAGTCCGCATTAGCATCTAAATCACTCGGCGTCGTTTTAAAGAATCGTTTCCCGTTTCAACGGGGACACTGATAATCGAGTTTACTATGCCGTCTCGGTGACTCCGACTTCGTGTTTCCTCTTTTTCTATTTATCTCGTTTCGCTCGTTTGAATACATCTTGTCAAAGTAGTAGACATATACGCATATATGTATATAAATATACATATAAATATGCATGCATGTATATAATGACAATCACGTCCTTTCTATTTACGGGAAAAATTAATATAATTTGTATGCCGTTCGATGCATATTTTGTGCCCGCTATTGATAGTCGGAATTGATCGTTTCGAGATAATAATAATATAATAGTAATAATAATAATAAGAAGAAGAAGAAGAGAAATAATAATATAAAATAATATGATAATAATAAAAAGAAACAAACAAATAGAACAGATGCAGAAAGGAAAAATGATTTCAAAAAATGGGTCGGACCAAACCATCAGGACAAAAGTAGGAGAGACCGAGAGAGAAAAGAGGGAGGGAGGGTGGGAGGAAGAGAGATAGAGATAGAGAGATAGAGCCAAACCGTCAATTTTTTCCCCTCCTACGATTTTTTTCTTGTTTTCCTTTTTCGTTTTTCGATTCTTTTTTTGTTTTAATCCACGCACGATTTCTGAGCGACAGGGAAAAAAAATAAATTTCTCGTTAGAGGCGACCATCGTTCGACTCGTCCAACCCTCGGATCCTCCTCTCCTCTCCACCTCCCTTACTCTATTATATTCCTCGTCCTTTTTCTACCCCATCCTACCGAACCTAGTAGGTCCATCAATTCGTCGAAGGGATCAACGAAAATTACTGGAAAATTGCTAGAGCCGAGGCCGACCACGATCGTCGCGCTATCGTCTAGTTGCCAATCGTAGTCCTAGAGAGAGAGAGAGAGAGAGAGATAGAGATAGATAGATAGATAGAGAGAAAGAGAGAGAAAGAGAATCGTGCTCGTATAGTAACCATCGTTGTACACGAAACCTTTATTGGAAATTTATGGTGGGGAGTAGGAAGAGAAGTAGAAGGGGGATCCCCATAGTAATTCCATGTGTCTTAAACGTGTCATTGGTGACTTCGATATAACGTACACTCCATCTTTCTCTTTCTTTCTCTCTCCTTCTCTCTCTCTCTCTCTCTCTCTCTCTCTCGTCCTTTAAGAAAATATGTTTACCGAGTAAATTAAATTCCTTCGTTTATTGTCGAATAAAAAAAAGGAGATCGAAAAGAGATTATCTAAGAAATATCGTTCGTTCTACGTTAAGAAAAAGAATGACGCTCCTTCTTCTTCGGAGGATCCTCCATTCGAGGATAGGTATCACGTCTATCGTATTAATCGCGATTGAGATAGGAAAATGCGTATAAGCTTAAGAAAGTAATATGTTTAAAGAAAAAGATTTAAAAGAGGAGGATATATACTCGTGAATCGGTGTATACTCTTAGCCGGTTATACAGTAAAACGTACATATATATACGTCATATATACATACGTACATACCTATGTACGTATGTATGTATATACTCTTCTTGCTTCGTACCACTACTATCAATATCCCTTTCCTTCGACTCCATTTGTCGACCACCTGTCCGATCGGCAATTTATGCGGCTCCGTAATTTCACATACCGAGGATATTAGACATCGACACGTTCCTCGGTTGAGGCGAGTAGTACACGAGCAAGCATAGCCAAGGCCTTTACCCCTCCACACCCTTTCTATCTCCTTTCTTTCTCTTTCACCTCGTTCTCTCTCTCTCTCTCTCTCTCTCTCTTTCTCTCTGTTTCACCTTCTCTCTCGCGAGCGCGATTTATCTCGACCGGTTAATGCGTTCCAAGAATCTATTATCGGCCTCTCAATATTGTAATTATTTTATTAGTGGATAGCTCATCGTTCTTGTTTTTAAGGGAACCCACCGATTACAATTATCCTCCCTTTTTTTACTCCTTTTTTCGATTTTATTAGGACACGATCAGGACACGATCAGGATCGTCTTTCGTTTGCTCTTTTCTTTCTTTTTTCTTTTTTTTTAATTCCTCTATTATCCTTATAGGTCTGATTATCCGACACGGAATGCGTCCTTTTCTATCTCTTTCTTTCTCTTTCGCTCTTTCTTTCTTTCTTTCTTTATCTATCTACAATACTTATCTATCTATCTATCTATCTTTCTTTCTTTCTTTTTGTTTCTTTCTAGGATTAGACCGACGATACGTGACTCCTTTAATCTGGATCGCGATCGTATTCTAAAAACGACTCGTGGGTGGCGCACACCATAAAGAGCAACGCTTATTTGCCATAAGCCGCTTGCATTTTGATCGGCCAACACCACCACAAGCTATCTCAGACGGTCGCATGCTTTCCAATTTCTTCGTCTCTCTCGCACTTTCCTCTACTACTATCTCTATCTCTATCTTCTTACCTACCCTGCTCTCCACCACCCATCTACCTACCTACCTACCTACCTACCTACCTACCTACCTACCTACCTACCTATCTACCTAGCCACCCTCATCTCATTTCTCGTGACTTTCGACTTTATTAAGATCTCGGCTCAGTTTACTCGCGCGCGTGCCGCTCCAAAGAGTACTGAGGATGTTGAACGAGACCTTGCCGAGATCTCGACTGCTTTTCCTAAGATACGAAGAAAGTCAACGCACGGAATATAAATTGAATCGTTTCTTTTATATGCATCACATGAAAAAAAAAATGAGAAAAGAAAAGAAATGAAAAAAAGTATATTCTCGATAACATCTTTTTTTCCTTTTTTTCTTTACTTGTTCGCGTAAATAAAAGAAGAAAGAAATAGACATATTGAATTATAATAACTTAAGTATGATAAATGATCAAGATAAAATCAAGATATAAAATCAAAATGAAAAGATTAAATATGTTTTTCTCATTATTTTTATTTTATCCGTTGGAACAGTGTGATTGACAGAGAGTCTAATTGGATAAAAGATCATTTGGACCTTTCATATCTTTTAATAAAGTAAAATTCTTTAATTTTTATCGAATTTTCTTGAGAAATGTTTTATATCCATCGAAAATATTATGTGTAAATTAATTTGATAAAGTTCAATAAACATTTATACTTGTTGTAAAATTGATAACGTTCCGAGAATACTTTTTACCAACTAACGCGAACCTAATTTCTTTATTATAAAGAACTCTGTGTTTCAATACCGTGATAATGTTTTTTTTATGATTCACATTATATATTTTTTTTTTATAAGATATATACTTCAAGATATAGTGAAATAACAGAATCATTTTTCAATGTATAAATATTTTGTAATGCTTTAATTTCATAGAAAATATTGATGAATTGTGTGATTATATTTTATTTTCAGATAGATCTACAAAATGGCTGTTGATGCTTATAGCATTCGTATTGGGTGAATCATTTCTTCATAAATGTGTTATGTTTCAGCTATCGAGATATGCCCTAGGCTAAAATATTTCAATGTTTATTAAGCAAGGTAGAGACACGACATGATTGATATCACTTATATATAATAAATTTACGAATTTGCGATTGTCTTATACTGAGATATATAACATGAGACATACTGCAAACATTTTTTTAAAATAATCCGTATTTGAAGCTAGTAGCTGTTTAGAAATAGGTGAATAAATTTCTTATGTTTTGGAGAACGAGTTAATAGTTTATAAATTAATAAGAAATATGTTACGAATTGATTAAAAATATCGTCTCTTTTAATAAACATATTTCCTGCGTAAAAAGCTCGATCATATTTTATATTTAATTATATATAATTTTAAATATTGTTATTTATATCTAAATGTATTTATTTTTTACCTAAACAATATATTTTTAACCTAATATTAAATCAATATTAACCTATCTTTGAATTAATATTAAATATATTTTTTACCCAAATATTAACTTTTATACAAATATGATTATAATTAATATTTGATATTAACTCTAAGTATATAAGCTTGATATATTTAATATTATCGTCCATTGCGAATTTTGAACAGTTAAATTGACGATCCGTCACAGTTTGTGCGTCGATCGGTCTTCGTAAAGGAAAATAAAAAATAAAGTTTTTTTTCTCTTTTTTTTTCTTTTTCTTTCTTTTTTTTTTAAGAAGAGAATTATAAAAACGTTTAGGTAACTTTTTTAACAAGACCGTAAAAAAAAAAATGTATTGTAAAACGTTGAAGAACGATGAAGAACGGCGTTCTTTTCGTTATTTCTTCCTCTTCTTCTTCTTCTTCTTATTATTATTATTATTATCATATTTATTTATTTTACTTTTTATTTCTCTTTTTTCTTTCTTTCCTCTGTCCGTAAAAAAAAAGAATTCGACGTTATTAAGTGGGAACGATTTTGATGACTCGACGATAGACGGGAATTCGACGTAGCAAGCCCGGTGTACGATGACTCGCTCAACGAGTTATTCCCAAAAAATGGTATATCGATTTGTGGGTAGGTTAGAGTGAGAGAGAACTAAGGATAGAGATAGAGAGAGAGAGAGAGAGAGAGAGAGAGAATGAAACGGTGAGATCAGCTCGTTCGAGAAGTCGTTAATCAGTACGATGAGGGCGATGAGTGCATTCATTAGTAAAGCATTCTCTCTCTTCCACTCTCGCACGGTCGAAGGAAATATTTGCGGTTTTCATCTCTTTTTTTCCTTTTCCTCTCTCTCTCTCTCTCTCTCTTGCTTTATATGCTTCACGGGAATCTTTTAATTCCGTTTGGTAGAGAAGCCGAAGCGTATCGTCGCTTTCGCGTTGTTAAGAAGGAGATTTTACGAGCCGATTCGAAATAACGAGAAACCTGAGTCACTGTCGAGGCATACGTTTATCTCATTTCGTCTACCTCTCACCTCTCTCTCTCTCTCTCTCTCTCTCTCTCTCTCTCTCTCTCTGTCTCTCTCTCTTTCTCATCCATTCTAAAGATCCATTCGTGTGACCCAACAGGGTCGATACACCCGTGACACGGATTATGAAGATTCGCAATTTACGATTCGCGTCGTGACAGCCATCATCAAGAGGGTGAGAGAAAGAGAGAGATGGTAGAGGGATGCGAGCAACCACCTTTTCGCGAGTCGAGACCAAACGAGTCTACGTATTAACATAATTGAAAGATATAATCCGAGCGATCTCATCGCTTTTGAGCTCATCCGAGCTCGCTTTTCTTCCGTTAGCCGTAACGTAATCCCTTGCTGCTGATACTCGGTCCTCTCTCTCTCTCTCTCTCTTACTGCTGCTGTAGTTTTTGATTACGTTCAAAAATCATCGTCAATATCACGACCGAATCTTCATCGAATTATTCGAATTTTTGTCCCCTTCTAAGTGAAAAGTTATTCTAATTAGAATTCTACGTTGTTATCGTCCTGACGAAATATCACGTATACAGGTTAATTCTTTCATTTTTCTTCCTTTTTTTCACAAAACTTGACTGACATTTTCTATATAAAAATAAAAAAAGAAAAGACAAATGTTATATGTTTATACGACATTCGTTATAGATTTATAAGCACTTAAAAGATGTTTTATTATATAATAATTGTTTTCATAATAATTATTTAATATTATTAAAAAAGTTTTTATTTATTTAGAAATTGTTATAATAAAAATTCTTCTATACATATGTATGTAAATATATATATATATAAATAAATAAATAAATAAATAAAAATTCTTCAAAAAAGATTATGAATTGATTCATAAATAAATATTCACTTATGACATCGTGAAGTGAACCGTTGTTGCATATCTTTTTATGAATTCTTAGAAACATTGACCGATCCGGTAATCCCTTCTTCGAGGAAATCTTTGCCGATATTCTCTTACAGCAAAAAGCTGCATTTCCATTGCATGCAAGAAAAAAACTTTAATGTAATGCATGGTACCGTATTCACGATCTGAAAAGATTCGCAATATCTTTGATATGAAATCGTGCTAAGTATTAACCGTAAGTATTATTAATTTTAATACGAGTCAGCGACGATCAAATCAATGACCTCAACAAGCAAATATTAAATTTTTAAATAATCATGTCAAATAAATATCGACAATGTTTTGTTACGTGCTATGTCGTCGAAACACAAGTACGATCGTAATTTCATATTTCTGATTGTATCTTATAAATAAAGTATTTAAAACTTTATGTATATATAATATTTTGTTTTCTTTTCTTACTTTTATTTATAAGACGTATTGATAAAGTGAATATACGAAAAAAATAACTTATTGAAAAAACAGTATATGCTGCACGGTATACTCATATATATATATATATATATGTTGTAACGTATGCATGTATAATATGTACGCATGCGTATATTGTAATAATATATCCACTATACGTAAGAGAAAATTGCTAATCAATTTCTTTCTCTTATATTTCTCCTATATTTTAAACTATTCGTAAATAATGACTAATGCATCATTCATCATGAATTAAATGCACGATTAATGCAAACGAAAATTTATATATAAAAAGAAAAAAAAATAAAATAAAATAAAATAAAAAACATTGCTAATGAGAACAAACCTGTAATTTTATCGACGATCATTTATTAGACAGATTATTATTAAATAGCAATCCTTCTTGTTCTTTAATTATCCTTAATATCTTTCCACACTTCACCGTCGAGAATAAGTTTCTCTTTATTTCTTTTTTTTTTTTTTTTCAAATACGACCACCGGGAGTTTCTTATTTATTAATTTATTATTTTTCTACGGCTTTTTTTCTTTTTTTTGAAAGGGAAAAGTCGATTGCGAAGTACGCAGCACGTACACATATATGTATTTATGTATGTATCTATGTATGTATGTATCTATGTGTAGCATGCCGCTTTAGAAACGCATTTAAGCGCACCTGAGACTGCATTCTGCGCGATATCAAACTTGTTCCAGGTCTTAAGAGTCTCGAACCCGTAAGGCCTTCAAGCGAACTCAGATCTCCCTTCTCTCTTCCTCCTTTTCATGTTCTTCTTTCTTTCTTTCTTTTCCTTTTTCTTTTTTCTTCTCTCAGCAGAATTATAACATATGTATCGCGTTAATCACAACTCGTCGATACATAAACGTAATTTCTTCGTACGATGAAATGTACATACTTCGAGAATAAACTAACACCTCTTTCGTATTTTCTTATTTTCTTTCCCTTTTCGTCGGTTTTCCTTCTCTTCGCGATCGTACAGATTGATTTATTTTCATTTCCTCTCCTTTTTGTTTTTCTTTTCTTTTAACCGTTTCGATCGAGTCCGCACAAGTTCGAAGTTTATCGTGAAATTGATCGATCGATCGATCGATCGATCGATCGATCGTTTAACTCGCAATTTTGTGATTGATGATAAACCGTTCGACTTCTATAAATAATCTAAGCACGATCTTTCTAAATGACATCGATAAACGTATCAGTATTTCGCGTGAACGTAATCGATTATTTATAAGAAAAGAGAAAAAGAGAGAGAGAGAGAACGTTGATATCGTTTTTAAAAGAAGAAATAAAAAAAGTAGAAGAAGAAAAAGAAAAAGAAAAAAAAGAAGAAGAAGAAGAAGAAGAATGAAAAGCGAGTCTCGAAGGCGATAGAAAGTGGCTTCTAAGTGCTAGCAGCTGGTAGCAATGGCGTCCAATGTGGCGAGAAGCGAAAATGGAGAGAAAGGGACGGCTTTATCTCCTGGAAAAGGGAAAATTTAGGACTCCCTTTTTCCCTCATTCACTCTCTTCCTCTCTCATTCTCTCATTTTCTCTCTCTCTCTCTCTCTTTCTCTCCCTCTCTTTCTGTCATATTATCACCAGCCATGAAGTACCTGTATTATTAATGGCGACCGCCGGGTACAATGGGACGAAAAACAGCCTTGGGTTATCTCGCCTCGTAAAATTCTATTGGCTCGGACGTGTACGACGGTGCTTAGGAAACAGTGGCTCAGCTTCTAATTCTTGGACTACCGCCTCTTATCTTCTCTACGCGTTCATCCTTTTCTCTCTCTCTCTCTCTCTCTCCCTCTCTCTCTCTCTCTTTCTCTCTTTCTCTCTTTTTAGTTTCTCTCTCTTCTCCACGTTCAAAATCTCGAGCGTGTGGAAGTCGAAACAAGTGGATGAAGTCACAAAGAAATAAAAAGAAATTCTATTGGTCGGTCCTCGTTATCGATCTAACATGTGTAGTTCGATTAGAAAACGAACTTTTAAGCGAGACTCTTCTTTTTTCTTTTCCTTATTTCTTCTTCTTCTTTTTCTGTTTCCTCTTTCTTCTTTTCCAAGCGAAACCTCGAAAAAAAAGAACGTACGAACGAAAGGAAGAAAGGGGGAGATTAATAAAAAGCAGTCGGCGACGAGATTTTCGTTTCGTTTCGTTTCGTTTCGTTTTGTTTTCCTTCCATTTTTTTTTCTTTTCTTTTTTATGGAAAGAGAAAGATCAGGAATGAGTAAGAAGGGGAGAAGAGTGGGAGGGAAAAATTTTTTTCGCAGATGTGACTGGTACACCAGCAGGCTGACGCGTCGAGGGGTAGTCACAAATTTTTTCATTAATATGCAGGCGCAAGACACTCTTTCGGAGAGCTCGGAAAAGGTAATGTAGTGGCGTATGGGTAAAGAGGGAGAAAATGGCGTAGACGTGTGCAAGCGAATACACGTATCTGCTCTCACTCTCTTTCTCTCTCTCTCTCTCTTACTCTTACTCTTTTTCTCTCTGTGTCTGCGTGTGGTCGTAAGAGAGAAATAATGGTCTGCTAGGAAATGTAACCAGCCGACGCTCGCGCCCTCGTCGCGACGCCTCGAGAGACTTTACGCTCGGTTGAAGGAGGAGGAGGAGAAGAGAGGAATCGAAGAAAAGCGTAAGCGAAAGGGTGGGTTACTACCTAGACTATATATATACATATATATATATATATGTGTATATGTGTCTGCATCTGTATGTGTAAGAAAGATAGAGAGAGAGAGAGAGAGAGAGATAGCATATAAAGGGTAGATCGAAAAGAAAGAAAGAAAGAAACGAGCAAATTCGTACAAAATGTTACACTAATACACACTCCTACCCTTTCGTATCCTCCTCTTCCTCCTCTTTCCACTTCCTCGCGCGTCAACCTCTCTCACGTTATTTCTCTTCGATCGTCCTCGCGAAAAGCATTATCGAATGCACTCGCAAACTCTCTCCCTCCTTCCTCTTCTTCTCCTTCTCCTTCTTCTTCTTCTTTCTTTTTTTCTCTTTTTTTCTTTCTCTTTTTGTTCTTTTTTTTTTTATCACGTGTCTTTATCACGTTCGACGACATTTTAATGATGCTCGCATACCCAACGCTCACGAGACTTTGATTTTCTCGGAAATACATCCCTTTCGTATACCTACGCATTTTCTCGTTACACGAGCGAGCGATAAATCAATTGAAGCTTAATTACGATTACGAACGCACATTTATTTCACGTACGCGTTACGCCCCCTCCCTCCCTCCCTCCCATTCAAAAACCCGTCGCGATCGACTAATATTTTTATTTATACACATTTATTGTTTTCACGATCGACCTCACATTTTTCTTTCTTTCTTTCTTTCTTTCTTTCTATCTTTCTTTTTTTCTATCTTTCTTTTTTTAACGTTTTCGTCGAACGGATGAGTGAGAACTCCTCGCAATCGTAATAAATATTCATTCGACCGTCTATCTTTCTCACCGTCACCGAGGAACGAGAGAAACATCAAATCCGTCGTATAAAAAAAAAAGAAAAAAAAGAAAAAGAGAGAAAGAGAGAGAGAGAGAGAGACGGAAAAAAAAACGAAGAGAATGACTGGAGACAAACGTGTCGAGATCGGAGCAGAAAAATCGCTCACCGATCGCGGTGACATCCCTGTGGACGGACCGCAAAGCGAAAGCTACGTAACGACTTGTATCGACGTTGGAATTAAAAATCGGCCGGACTCATTCCTCTCGGTCTCTCTCTCTCTCTCTTTTTGTCTTTCTCCTCCCGCAAAGCGTCAATCTTACTCGAATCACGCGTCGAACATTGCCGCCAAAGGGCTTCCGCACAATTTCGTTTCCTCGAAAAAGAGAAAAGGTGCTCTTTGTCGTATCGAGTGTAACGCTTGGCTTTTCCATAGAGAAATAAACTTGTCAAATGCAGAAAACGAGAAATAGACTGAAAGAGAAAGAGAAAGACAGAAGATAGAGAGATAGATAGCTAGAGAAAGAGAGAGACGATAGAAAATAGAGCTTTGTACATATATGATACATACGTGTGAACAAACTTGCAAACTAAATGAAAAAAGGGATATAACAAAAACATAAAGAGAAAGAGAAAAAGAGAGAGAGAGAGAGAGAAAGAATAGGAAAAACGATACGCGAGAATACGAGCGAATATAAATTCGAATCTCCGGGAGAAATCGACTCTTTGAAGAGGAAGGGAATAGTACGTACGTACGATACGTACATATGTATGTATGTATGTATAAGGATAGGTATGACGCTGGTAAAACACCTTGGAATAGCGGATACTTGGGCTCGAACGGCCCAAAGAAGAGACCACGCACATGTATTGAGTCCCGTTTTACGTCTTTTTCGCTTTATCGATAACTCCCCAACTCCTCGCGGTCTGACGCGCCGATATCGAAAACGATTTCAACAGTTTGATTTCAGCCAATACCCGACATATCCGTGTATTGTACATCCATTCGTAGACGTATTCTCGTGTAACCTTTTCCCCCTCCAAATTCGTTTATACGACTTGATAAAATTTATTCTTCGACGTTAAAGTAAAATATTAAATAACGAGGGATATAATGCGATGGTGAAATCAAAAGCGTAAGATCGGTCTTATTTCTTATTTTTGTTGTTTCATATTATTATTTAAGTCGATCTTAAAACGGGATTGGAGAGGAGAAAAATGGAGATTCTATTTTAGGACATCGGATTAGATGTAACGTAACGTATATACATGTATACGTATGTATATATCTGGAAATGAAATCTATGATAAATTGTATTACACGTTTATCTCGTTGTAAAAATGATAAAAGAAAAAATTATGAAAAATGAAAAATGCAAAGTGAAAATGATAATACGTAATATAAATCTGTTATAAATAAATCGTATGATTTCGATCCCGTTCTGTGACGATAAATTGCGTAAATGGAATTTGTTATTGAGGTTGGAATATCGGAAAAGCTATCGATTCGTTCTTTCCTGTCGAGACGTCGATCCTTGGTGAAAGTATCGTGTTCTTCGTGTTCCATACGACGACGTTGTGCCCCGTTATAACGTGAGTACCCCTTCGTTCTTACGCGCGAATACGCGAACCGTATATCTACGACGCACAAACACACACACGCATGCGTCCATACTTTACGATTTCAAGGCTTTTCTCTTTTACGACGTGTCCTTTGTGCAACCACCTTTTTTCCATCGAGGATTCGCGGACGAACGGTTACTTTCGCTTTGAACGCTACGCGACGAACGTGTCGAGCGATATGTGTATGTGTGTGTACATACATATGTACATATGTATGTATGTATGTATGTATGTATGTATGTATATGTAAGTATGTACGACGAACCGCTAAGAATGGGAGTGCCGTCAGCATGAAAATCAAGGAAACAAAATTACGAGCTGTTTCGCATATCTCCAACGTAAAATTTATCCATTACCATTAAATATAACCACGTATATAATCATCAAACCCAATTGAGTAATCACACTTGAATACTTTTCATCGATTAGTCATTAATAATCCAATTTGTAATTAGATACGCTTGTAATTAGATATGATTTTGATCGACGATTTTTAAATGCGAGGCTTTAAAAATAATAAATAAATAGGAATTAAAGCTTCGTAAATATAGGAAATATATTAATAATTATAATATAGGAGATATAATAACTCGAACTTTTATATTAAAATTCAAAGTATATTGATCGTGTATAGTTACCGAAACCTTGAAGAGAGTACAATTTTTATGGAAAATATATTCTTTGCGTTTGTTTGATTATCGTAATAATAATGATAATAATAATAATAATAATGATAATCTTTCAATGATAGTTCTCATTAGTTGACATCATTGACTCAGATGAATGAAAGAAGAAACTTGTTCATGGACACGATATAAAACTCTGCTCGAGAAAAGAACAACCTCTTTGGGTGGGTGAAGGGTTCCAGCTAATGCGATTAGCAGCGGGTAAGAAAATCAACTCGAAAGAATGTACACTAAAGGATCACCACCGGTTCTCCTTTCTTGATGGTCGTTGGATCGTCCTGTTCTCATTGGATTGGAAGAACACTAGGTTGTCCTTCTCCGTTTCTCTCGTAAGGCTTATACTAGCATTGAAAAAGAAAGAGAGAGAGAGAGAGAGAGAGAGAGAGAGAGAGAGAACAATCAATGAGAGTAATCCACATTCGTCTCACACGAGGACGCATTATCAATTTTTCTTTCTTTTACAATATTTATTCGAGTAACAAAAAATTTCTTTTTTTTTTTTTCAGAATTTTATTCAAAGATTTTAATAAATATTCTCGTATTCTCACATGTATTAGAATTAGTTATCTGTTATGTACACGACGATACCTTAATTTTCAAAGTTGCTTTCTTTTTTAATTTATTTTGTAATCCATCGATTTTCAAGCAATTGATTAAATAAATTAAATATCAAATATCACTCTATGTAGTCTAATCGTGAATTATTCTATATATCCATATATAAAATATGTATATAGATATATAGGTTATATATACCTATATATTTTCCTATAAATTGTGTCAGTATGTTTGTAGAAGTAAGAAAAGAAAATTTTGCGTAAATGTAGACTTACATTTAAGTACTTTATTTAAAAGTTATGAAAAAAATTCAATGAAATGATAGCAGACTTATTTTTATTATTAAGATACTGTATTATTCGCTGTAGTATAATCAGTAAACGCTAAAAAGAAAATTGAAAAAATAATAAAAAATAAAACAAAAATAAACAAAAATATAAATAAAAATAAAAGTGATTACAATTTTGTGAATGGTACTTTCGTATAGTCGTAAAAAATAATAATTTTCCATTAAGAGTACTATGGAGTAACGTTTACAAGAGAAGGTATTTTTAATATTCAAAATAATCATGTATGGGCACAATAAAATCCACGCCGTATCAAAGAGAAGAGAGAAAGAGAAAGAGAGAGATAGAAAGAAAAAGAGAATATTTCAACAGCAATTCAAATGCAACGAAAATGGTAGATATTTTGAAATGGAACAATAATAGTCCACACAATAAATCGTCGTTACACAATAGATACCATATTAATAATAAGAATTAAATTTTTATAACTTTTTAATAAAGCATTTGTGATAAGTATATATTTAATTCTTTTTTGTTCTCCTTTCTACTTCTAAGTAAAACATATTGGTCACACAATTTTTGAAAAGAAAAAATCGAAAGCACCCTTATGTACATACTATGTACGTATAAACCTATACATATACATATATATATAAATGTATATATAATATAAACTTTTGATTTTCGAATCAACGGGATTTAATTTAGAAAATGGAAACTCATGTAAGCGTATTGAAAATACCGTTCGCAGAGAGTACTGTTGTGGGTAGAGAACTACTTCGATTAAGGGTGCTAGAGCGACGATGATGGTGATGATGGTGATGTTGATGGTGATGATGTTGATAATGATGATATTGGTATTGATGGTATTGATAGTGATGGTGTTGAGAAAGGAAAATAAGTAGAAGGAGGTGTCGAGCTTTTCGGGTTTGTCGCGACAACGTTCCGTTGCTTCGCGAGATGGCTACGTGAAGAGAAAGAGAAAGAGTGAGTGAAAAAGAGAGAGAGAGAGAAAGAAAGAGAGAAAAAGAGAGAAAAAGAGATAGAGAAAGAAGAGGAAGACTGTCTCTCTCGTTCTCTCGGGAGTACGTTGATTCGATAGAATAGTGGGTACGTACGGTGCTCCTGCTGCTGAAGAACGAACGAACGAAGAAGCAGAAGAAGAAGAAGAAGAAGAAGAAGAAGAAGAAGAAGAAGAAGAAGAAGAAGAAGAAGAAGAAGAAGAAGAAGAAGAAGAAGAAGAAGAAGAAACAGAAGAAGAAAAAGAAGAAGAAGAGTATGAGGATGATGAGGAGCGAGAAAGAAAGATAGACAGATATATATATATATATAGAGAGAGAGAGAGAGAGAGAGAGAAAGAAAGAAAGAGAGAGAGAGAGAGAGAGAGGCTGGACCGGAGTAGTAGGTTGTACAGGTATGCACGCGGTGGGCTGGTCGGGCATTCCTGCGGCGTTGCCGCGTCTCTTACTTACTGTGCCATGGAGAAGAGAGGAGAGAAAAGAGAGAAAGAAGGGAGTAAAAGCAGCAAGGCTCGAAGGCACGAGAGCTCGAACGAGTCTTTCTACCTTTTCGTGGAGGCAATCGAGTTTGCTCGAGAGGACTGCTAGCTTGCTAGCTTGCTTGCTTGCTAAGCTTGCTAGCTTGCTAAGCTTGCTAGCTTGCTAGCTTGCTAGCTTGCTTGCTAGCTTGCTTGCTTGCTTGCTTGCTTGCTTGCTTGCTTGCTTGCTTGCTTGCTTGCTTGCTTGCTTGCTTGCTTGCTTGACTGCTTGACTACTTGATTGCTTGTGCTCAGCTCGTCTCAGTTCGACTGCTTGCTTTTATGCCACCACCTCGAATGATTCGGACCACACACTTTTCTTCGACCCCATGAAACACTGCGACCTTGCGAAAAGTCCCTGGTCGATCATCGAGTTTCTCTATTTTATTCATCTATGCATATCTACTTGCTTATCCAATTATTCTTTCATATTCCATTCCTGATCCATTTGACTAATGCGAATTTCTGAAAATACTTTTGTAGATATCGGATACTCTCTATTTATTATTATCTTGGTTTTGAAATAAACTGCCAATTCATTGCTGTGGTTTTATGTAAGTATCTGTATCGACTTTCAACCCGCGGGTGTTGGATCGTTTCGTTGGATTTTTAAATCCAAATACGAATAAAAAAAAGATACATATATATATATATGATCGATGATAATATATGATTGATAACACCTCTAGGAAAATTCTTACTGAAGTTTAACAAAAACTGGCCACACACCGGCATGTTCGCGCGCGCGCAAACATGCACACACATATCCACACACATTAGCTTTGTCTGTTAGCGGCTTTCGGGCCGACGACTGTAAACGAGTTTAACGTGACTACGCAAAAGATAACGATTCCTCTCGTTTCTCAAGAACTCAAGGTCTTTCTCGATAGGAAGTTAATCACCGTGCGGAACGAGAGTACAAGATCGAGTTTGCCTTTCAGCGGATCCATTCTTCGAAGAAGCAATAGAGAGAAGCAGAGAGAAAGAGAAAGAAAATGAGAGAATGAGAGAGAGAGAGAGAGAGATCACGTACGTGAAAATCGAGTTAAGTCTTTCCGACGGTGCATTACACGTCGACGAAGCACACGTTCTTCGCGATGCGGAATCGCGAAAAAGGGGAGAAGCGTATGCTGTGGGCAGCGGTCGCGGTGAACGAACCGTGACGCCTCCGCGAGGGTTTCTTACCCTGTGACTCGCTGGGAGTAATCGAATTCGGGGTGCCGCATTAAGGGCTTTCGATCGTCTCCGACATACATATATATATACGTATAGTACATAGTCTATATATATATATATATATACTTATACGCGTACGTACCTACACGCGACGACGTGATCAGTCGCGCGCGGTAATCCACTTTTTGAGGGAAAAATAAACGAAGCTCCACCCTCCGATCGATAACAACCTTTTTTTTTCTTTCTTTCTTTTTTTTACCCTCACAGACAAAGATTAGCTTTCTTCGTTCTTGTCTCTAGAGAGAGAAAGAGAGAAAGAATGTAGTCTAACGAACGTATTTACGTTGTATTTTTTCTTGAAGCGTGAAGTATTTTTCGGTCATTCGAGTATATAATATCATATATAATATCATTATCTTTGAACGTAATTATTTCCATATGTCTAAGGATAAGATAAGACGGCTAAAGGAAAGGATCAATCTCACGGATAATCAGGTAAATTTTTATGAACGACGTTATATATCTCTTTATCCTCTTATCTTTTGCTAGGAGTCATTAAAAGACGAGAAAAAAAATTCCGACTATCCTAAGCGCATCTGATCGAGAAAGAGAGAGATAGAGAGAGAAAGAAAAAAAAAAGAACGAAAAAGATATAAACGAGAGAAAGAGTAAAAGTTACAAGGGTGAAAAGATAAAAAATGCAAGAGAAAAAAAACAAAAAAAGGAAGGAAGAAAGAAAGAAAAAAAATACGAAGAAGAAGAAGAAGAAGAAGAAGAAGGAGCAAGAAACCTGAGAAAGACGAAGAAGTTGCTAGTTGATAAGAGTTCAAGATACGAGAAGAAGAGCATTAGCGAGAGAGAACGAAAAGAGGATAAAGTTGACGGATAGAAAAAAAGAAGAGAAAGAGAGAGAGAAAGAGGGAGAGAGAAAGAGAGAATACGTCATGCTTATCCTCCACTTTTTCTTCTAGATATAGCTAACGAGAGAAGCTTGGTAGCTAGAGTGAAAGACACGCTCCATCGGGAACGGATACTCGGCAAGTTCTATTAAACGCGTTACATCCGAGCTAACTCCCGAAGGAGTAGCAACACCGAAGAAGGAAGTTGACAGGAGAACGACCGTCTGCGGATGTTACAACTATCGCCATCAGAATCAGCACCGTACTATTACTGCTTCGTTGAGAGGATGCACTTACAAGAGGACCTTCGAACTTATCAACTTGATGTTTGGACAATAGTGAGTCTCAAAACGAGATAGAACGTTAAGTATAATACGTCTGCGAAATATCTCAAGGATTTCTAACGAATTATATATATATGTATATACATATATACATATATTATTTTTCTTCGAGAACAATTTCAAAAGCTTTTAGAGTTTATAACTTTGATGAATGGAAATAATACCTTGACGATGATACTTGACACGTTATAAACAAATTTTACATTACCGTTGACATTTCTTCTGAAATCTACTAAGATATTAGGTCAAAAGCGAATTATTCAAAAGATATATCTTCGTCGTAAATCTTTAATATTTTTTTTGACATCTTTCATTTAAGACAGAAGTTTCGTTAAAAGTTTAAATTAATATGTTGGGTAATTCCTTTATTGAAAAAGATCAATCAACGAGGAAGAATCGATTTTCAGAGACTACTCTTCGTTCATCCTCATGCGTTCCTCGTCGTCGTCGACGACGTCGTCGTGTAGTCGTCGAACGAGAACGAAGAGAGTTCGTATTAACCACTTCGCACGCGACGGCGAACCTCGTCGATGGAAGAGACCACTTTCGAATACTTAATGAAATGTAGTATCTGCATTTCAAAGAGCCAAAGGATACCTTCCCAATTAACGCTCCCCAGGAATTTCATTTTCGGCTTGTAATTGACGTACGACGACTAGAGACAGATATCCGAACGAAAGTACCGTGAGGATGTATGTAAGATACTCGAATCGTATTAGCAAGAACACGAAGATTCTTCAAAAAAAAAAAAAAAAGAAAAGAAAAGAAAGAAATAAAAGAAAAAAAAAGTAGAAGAAAGATTCGATCAATCTTTTTTCTTGTTCTATTACAAAAAAGAATAAGAATTAATCGAAATATCTTTTACAAATTCTTGCTCGTTCAAATCATAAGTTAAATCCGTAAGCTATTGCTCGTGTAATATTGTCATCAAAACGAAAATCGATTGTAAAACAGGGAGACAATAATAATAAATTCGTCGAAATTCGAAGATAACACGTTGGGAGCCACTGTATATCATTCGAGGAGCACGTTGCGCGTTTCCTCGATCGAGGAATTCGTAACGACGCGACACGAAGAAACGGAACGGAACGGAATGGAACGGAACGGGACGGTTCGAAGACCCTTTTTAACCATTCGACTCGGCTCGCGCGAGCCCTGCCAGGAGTAGACGATAAGATTATCTTGAACGTCGTCCTTCCTCTTTCGTTTACGGTTCTTGCGCGAAAAGGATTCGCGATGGTGGGAGAAAAGTCGAAGGCTGACTTCTTCTCGAGTAGACGGAGGATAGTAACTGGGAGGATGAAACGAAGAAGAGGAAAGGAGAAAGAAGGAAGGAGGAAGAAAGAAGAAAAAGAAGAAGACGAAGAAGAAGAAGAAGAAGGAAGGAAAATGAGGACGAGGACGAGGATGAGGACGAGGATGAGAATGAGGATGAGGATGGATCAGTGAAATCCCAAAGAGGACTCTCTCGTCCTACGGAATCGTCTCGAATCGCGTCACGTAGAGTAAACAGGCTCTGCTGAGTTTGCTGGCCAATTTCGTCATGGCGTCTTACTTTCCTTACCGTTCCCTCTCTTTTCTCTTTTAGCTTCCTGCCAGACTTCTCCTCTTTTTCGTAAGATAGGAGAACCTGGCCGCCGAATCCTGAAGGAAACCCATCCGTTCTCTTTTAATCCAACGCCACCACAAACTTACCGGCACCTTCAACGATCGCCGAGGCCAATTCGGAAGATGAGCCTGTATATTACGAAATTATCGTTATTTCCGTGCTAAGAGGGAAGAGTAAGGGAGGTTTCGAAGAGGAGGCACCCTAACTGAGCCTCGGGCGCCACCTTTTTTCGCTTAAAATATGGAAAACGTTCCGCTCTGAGAAGGCATCGGTCGTCCCCTTTCTTCTTCCTCCTTCGTCTTCCTCCCTCTCCACCCCCTCATCCTCCACCTCCTCTTTCTCCTCCTCGACGAGCCTCGGAAACCCGTAATGGGAACTAGAACCGAGACGAGAGGCACGCTCTACTCAAGCTGGGCTATTAAAGGAGGTAGCTTCGAGAGAGAGAGAGAGAGAGAGAGAGAGAGAGAGAGAGAGAGAGAGAGAGATGGCGACGTTCTTCGGCACGTTTATCGTCTGAAAGAAAAGTATCTCTCTCTCTCTCTCTCTCTCTCTCTCTCTCTCACTCTTACTCTCTCACTCCTTCGATTGCGATTAGGATTCCAACGAGGAGACGTCCCAACGCGTTGGTTCGTCGCGAACGAGCCTCGAAATTGGATTACACCGTCCTTCGAATTTCTCTCTCTTTCTCTTCACGCACACATTCGCTATACACTTTCGAAGTGTAAGAAGAACTCGGAGACTTTAATGCGCCAGTAGATTAGGCGGATGCGTGGCGCGAAATAACGGAATGGCGGCCGGCCGGGAGTACGTTGAACGCGATATCCAAGACGATATATATCCTACGAGTGTGTAAGCGTAACAGCGCGTTCGCAATTAACGTCCTGGCAATTTGGCCAGACTCGTTCTCTTTCTCTCACGAGTTCTTCCTTATTCAGCGTCTCCGAGCAATAAATCATGCCGGGTGGGCGCCACGAAATTACGTTCAGGAGAAGAACGAAGAATCTTTCCCCTTTCTTCTCTCTCTCTCTCTCTCTCTGTCTTTCTCTTACTTTCCCTTTCCGTCTCTTTCTAACGCTGTACATTCTTCCTTAAAAATTTTTAAATCGCATTTAGCAATCTTCAAAAGATTTTCGAGGATCGTTGTATTAATTGACACGCAGAAGAAAAAACGAGTAAACTCTCTCAATTGCTTTTGGGATAGTAGGGAGAGGAAAAGGATGTTCTATCGTCAAAGCAAGCAAATACAGCTTCTGGCTATCGAAAGATAAGAGACAAGAATGAAGAGAGGTAGGTAGGTATGTTGGTAGGTAGGTTGGTAGGTAGGTTGGTAGGTAGGTAGATACGTAGGGACTTACCTTGTTCCGCATGTATAGCTCGCGGGCAGCCGATCAGAAGCGCGAGCAGAAGCGCGAGCAGAGGGCGGAGTGCGCCCGCGAGAGTGCTCGCGGCGAAGAACGGAGCCATCCTTGTCTTCAGCGGCGAGCCTCAGAGCCTCCTCCGTTCTCTCCTCCTCATGCCTCCTCCTATGCCTCCAGGAGGGAGGGACGATGTCTCCTCCTCCTCCACCTCCACCTCCCCCTCCGCCCGCCGCTCCAGGTCGTTCCTTCAAAGACGACGTCCTTCTTCTTACTCGGCACCACCACCACCAACGGCACCAACAGCACCAGCACCACCGATACTACCGGCACCACTTCGACGACAAAGAAAACGATGCTGCCTTCGCTGCGCCAGGACCACCACCTCCTTTTTTCCCTCTTCCCTTCGGTGCATCTATCGCCTCACCGATCTCTCTCCTTCTTTCTTCTTCTTCTTCTTGATATATTTCTTTTCTTTTCCTTTTTTCGGGCCTTCTCTTTCCTTCCTTCCTTCCTTTCTTTCTTTCTTTTTTCTTTTTTTTTTGTTCTTTTCTACCAAGAAGACATCACCAACTACTACACTTCTTCTATATTCGTCACATCAGCCGATAAAGGCTCCCAGATATCGCCTCTCCTGAAACAGACAAAGGTGAAACCGCATTAATTAAAATCTCGAAAAAAGGTACTGTGTACCCTCGCTCTTTCGGATACGATTCCTTCTTCCACTATTACTCTGCTGTCTGTCGGGAAAGCCAGACCTCCCCTTTTTCACTCTCTCTCTCTCTCTCTCTCTCTCTGTAACCTTCTTCTCCCTTTTACTTTCTCCTAATGATTTCGCACGCGAACACCCCACGACAGGCGAGCCTTTTCACTCAGACCAAGCAAATTTACGCGCGACTCGATTGCATCCTCGCGTTTTTCACCGAGGTAGTAACACGGAGCCGAGTATGCGCGAGGGATGGAGAGAAGAGAGGGGTGGTTACGATCCTTTGAGAGAAGCGTAGTCCTCCCATTACTGCGTCTACGTCGCGGCTCGTATCGAAAAAGTGTCCGTCAAAAAAAGAAAAAAAAAAAGAAAAGGAAGAAGAGAGGAAAAAAAGCAATTTCGAAGTTCTCCTTGAAGTTCCGTCAGAACTTAGCTTATTGTGAAGCGTATTTCATTGATACAACTTATATTTATCTCGACGTACGAAAGATCAATTCAGAACTTTTCAAAGATCGTCGACGGAACAGCCCAAGATCTGTTTCAATTCCAATTTTTATTTTTTTTTATTTTTTTATTTTTTTTTTAGATTAATGTTCGTTTCGCTTTAAACTATTATTTGTCATTTTATATATAAATACATATACATACATACATACAAACACACACAAAAAAAATGGTATCTATTGTATATTGCGCGAATTCAAAAATGATATCTACTTACGTATATCAATTAAATATTGAAATAATCAAATAGAAATATTCGATCGAACGAAATGTCCTCCCTTCCTACGTGGTAAACGGTGAAACCAAAAAGGTGAAACCACCGTGAAATTACGTGGAAACGGACAATTACAATTTCTATGGAAAATTTGTCATGACACGAATCCTCAGAAAATAATCTTCCAGGAGGATTTCTACCTGAAAATTACGGTCAAAAATTCCCTTTTAGAAAGTTTCGACCTTTTGAGAATTTTTCCGGACGGGAGAGACGCTAAGTAACCGGGAATTACCCGGCAGAATAGTGAAATATGTCTCTCTTGACGCGGAAGGGTGCGTTTTCCTTTTCTCTTCGTTATTCTAAAACACAAAGAGAGTCAGAAAAAGAGAAAGAGAAAGAGAGAGAGACACGAGTTTACGAATAGAAGGGCACTACTGTTCTACTTGCTTTAAAGGTCTTGCCTTACGATAGGAAACGACTATTCCCCTCTTTTTATGAAAGTCAGCGCTTTTCATTGTTATCGTCGTATCATCCGTATCTACGTAACGCGTTCGCCGGGATGGCCGTCTCCTCACCGTCATCAGAAAGAATTCGGAGATTAGCGGAAAGTGGAACGCCGCTTTGAAACGATGGGTATGTACGACTTGATAATAAGAGGATTCCACGGTTCTATTGAAACTTTCTCTGAACTATGACGTTTCAGTAGAATCGACTATCTTCCATTTGTTAAAAGTTATATAATACTTGGTAGTGCGTGAAAAGCAATAAATTTTTTTCTTTGAACTTTGAATACAAAAGGATGGAGGAGGGAAGAAAGAAAAGAGAAAAAACCAGAGAAATAATGATAATAATAATAATAATAATAATAATAATAATAATAATAATAATAATAATAATAACAATAATAATAATAATAAAAAGAAAAGAGAAGAAAGGAAAAAAGAAAAATAACTGAAAGATCATAAAATGATATCGCTTTACGGAGTACGACGAAACTATCCTCGTCTCATGACTGGCACTCTTAAAAGTTTTATCGTGAAGGTTAAGGACGACATGGTAGCGATCGAGAAAGCGAGTCAGACCTAAGAGCCAGCCAAGCAGCTAGCTAGCTAGCTAGCTAGCTAGCTAGCAAGCTAGCAAGCAAGCAAGTCAACCATCCCTAATATCGAGTTAACTTTGGCGAACGACGAGACGAGGACGAACTTCGGAGACGCTTTTACGCGTCTCCTTCGAGTAGTTTGCTTTCATTGCCAGTCCTTGGCCAAGGCAAAAGCGGAAGAAGCGAGAGATTGAACCGAGCCAGCTAACTCTCCATACTTACACCTATCTTACTTCATTGTAATAAAATCGAATGAAATGCCGTCGCCTTTTCAGTTCTTTCCTTTTCTTTCTTTCTTTTTTCTTCTTTTTTCACGAATAAACCGAAAGAGTAATCCTTGTACTCTGAATTCATCGGGCGGAAACAATCTTATTTTGTGGTAAACCCGGACGAATGTTCTGTTTCTCTCTTTCTCTCTCATTTTCTCTCTCTCTCTCTCTCTCTCTCTCTCTCTCAAGGATTTTCTTCATACTATTTCCGGGTAACTGGACTCCTCTCAGAACGTTTTCCTTTTTATTTTGCTATTTCTCTTTTTGAGAGGAAAAAAAGAAAAAGGAAAAAGAGAAAAGAAGAGAAGAAGAAGAAGAAGAAAAAAGAAAGATTCAAACTCGAAGAAGCGAAGGAACGCATCGACATTCGCTAACGAGTCGCGGCCAGTGATGGTAAAAGGATCGATCGATCAACTCGCCGGCACCTGCGCTCTGTTAGGAGCGATGACTCTGCAGAGATCATTGTTTCTTTGGGTATCTTTCGAAGCGTGCCAAACGCCGCAGTAGGAGACAGATGGACGCACCTCGAGATTTCTTTCTTTATATTTATCTTTTCTTTCGTCTGAACGAGGAAGGAAGGAAGGAAAGAAGGAAGGAAGGAAGGAAGGAAGGAAGGAAAGAACCTTTGGCCTTCCTCGCACGAGCCGAACAAGTTCGAATGTCAAAAAAAAGAAGAAAAAAAGAAAGAAAAAAAAAAGGAAGGAAAGGAATATCTCAGTGGCATGATGCATGCGTGGATATAAATTCGAGGGCAAGGTCAAATCATGGCTATCGCGGAAGAACTGCATGTTCTTCGATTCGTTTACATATAGAGAAAAAGAGGAAAAGAGAAACAGGAAGATAGATAGATAGATAGATAGACAGATAGATGGATAGATGGATAGAGAGAAAGAGAGAGAGATAGAGAGAGTAGACGTCTGGGGAAAGCGAAGAAGAAAGTTTAGGGTTCGTTGCGGTGGTGGAAGGAGAGCTCCGTGCTTGGGGTGGCGCACTACGAGAAGCAAGGGGTTCCAGGATCAATACCTCGCGTTTATCCGTCTCTCTCGCGCGACAGAGAATGAGAGAGAGAGAGAGAGAGAGAGAGAGAGAGAGACTACTTTCTCTCTTGGACGCGCTTGCAAGAGAGAGAGAGAGAGAGAGGGCCCCAGGGTCTGCTCGGCGTCTCGCCATTCTTCGCCGAAAGCGAAGAAGAAGGGGAGAGATAGAGAGGCGCTGCCTGACGAGCGAAGGGACGAACAGAGTAAGAGAGAGAGAGAGAGAGAGAGAGAGAGAGAGAGAGAGAGAGAAAGAAAGAGAGAAAGAAAGAGAAAGAGAGGTAGAACGAAATTCTAGAGTGCCAAAATATAGTGAAGTGGCAAGGTGGACCGAGGATAGAAGGAGGCGGAAGGCACACTTTAGAAGTTCTTCTAAAGCGGGCGAAGACCTCATCCCTCTCTTCCTCCTCCCATCCTCCCGCGACTCTCGCAGCTGCTTTAACCCGAGCGTGCGCCAGCCAAGATGCATCCGCGAAATTGCAGACTCGAGTGAAACGCGCTAGCTTCTACGGCGTTGGCTTATAGCTCGCTGGCTTGCTCGCCATTGCTCGCGAGTGCCTTCGTCAAAAATTTAAGATGTCCTCCTCCACCTCTTACATCGCTCTCTCTCTCTCTCTCTCTCTCTCTCTCTGTATCTCCCTCCCTCCCCCCTGTCCCCCTCTCACCCCCTTTCTTCTTCTCCTCTACCTCCTTCTCAGACGAGCTAGAAATCCGTAGTACCTCTTTTCACTGGGCCGTTCTCTTTCAACTTTTTGACAAGACCCGGTAGCAATTGCCGAAAACAGCTCGACGTCTCGACAAAAAGGTGGAGGTGGATGAGAGATGAAGAGAAGAGGACCGACCGGTCGGTGATTCTTCGAGTGAGAAAGAGAAAGAGGGAAGAGCTGCTCGAGAGATAGGATGTTAAGCATCCAACCGTTCCTTTGATAAGACACGATTTTCCATTTTTTTTATCTTTCTTTCTCTCTCTCTCTCTCTCTCTCCTTTTCATATCGTTGTATATCTATATACATTGCTTTTTCCTTCGAAAGTAGACGTAAACACGAAGAGGATCGTCTGCCAGAGGGTCGCCCACTCAGAAGGTGGTTGGCCACCTTCTTCAGCGTGCAAAGGCCTCATACTCCTTCTCCTCCTTCTCCTCCTCCTCCTCCTCCTCCCGCTTAACCGACCACCCTCTCCTCGCTTCCGTACCAGACCTCTTTCCAAGTACCCCCGGCAGGTACGATGGATCCCGCCAAATTGCAAGATTTCGGGAGAGACTGGGAGCCAACTCGAGTGGCTCGTGAAAATTTTAAGTCGCCTCTGATACGCCTTCACTTCTTCTTTTCACCTCCTTCCACCCACTTTCTTCTATGTGTCTCATCTCCTTCTTCTCCACCCCCGTCCTCCTTCACCCTATTGATGTCGTATCGTCGATTCGATATTCTGTTCACCCTGTCGTCGACCTCGTCCTCGTCCTTGTCCTTATCCTCGTCCTTGTCCACGTTCTCATCCTCGTCCTCATCCTCGGCCTCGTCTATCGCCTCGAATCGAGTGCGATAAAGAGACACGAGAAAGAGGAGAACGATGAGTACCTCTCTTCGTACGCTTTCCTTGAAATCTTCGAGTATACTTTCGTTCTTTTCCTTCGTTCAAAGCCGACAACGACGATGACTACCACAACTACCACAAGACTCTTCTTTCGAGAATTCATGATACATCGGACACCTATCACTATTACTCTATCCACCAGTTTCTCCAACTAAACTCAAAGGGAAGCAAATCTCTCTCTCTCTCTATTTTTTTTTCTTTCTCTCTCTCTCTCTTTTTTTGCTCTTTTTTTTTTCATTTCGATGCATCCGCCTCTATTCCGCAGCGAGTGAATTTGAGAGAATCGCGAAAAAAGAAAAAAGAAAAAGGAAGGAAGAAAAAAAATGGGCTAGAAAAAAAAAGTAAAAATGGAGAAAAAAAAAAGTATGTCATCGTGACCAGAAAGAGGAATATATTTGAAAGTCAATCTACTTCTCCCCCTTTTTAGTAGCTGAAAGTCGATGAAAAATTCTTTCTATGCATGAAGTGAAGTTCATGAAGTGGAATTTCACGTATGTCCGCGAATTTTGAACGTCGCAAACGTTCAATTTCATGAATTTCCTAGACTTTGAGTTCGCCTTTTAAATATACAAACACGCGACAGATGCATTAAGAAAAGAAATGAGAAAGAGGCGTAGGAATTTCCTTTCGTATTCGGGGGAATCGAATATGGCAGAATAAATGCATTCTAGCAATCATAGGAGATAATAAACACGAAACGTTTCAAGTTTCTTTCGATTCGAAATAATAAACGGTCGAAGAAATCTGGTAAATACGGAGTGGTTCTACGTAACGAGAATGAGAGTTTATCGATCGTCGTTGAAAATGGAAATTGCAGTCATAATGCGAAAGCCGCGGGGAAGAAGGACTCTCTCTCTCTCTCTCTCTCTCTCTCTCTCTCTCTCTCTTTCTTCAGTTACTAACGACTTTCCAGTTATATGGAATTAGAAGTTAGAGAGAATTCGTACTTACGCGTCTCGATCCTTCGCTTAAATTCCGATCTTGACGAGGACTCGATTCGTCTCAAAAAAAAAAAAAAGAAAAAAAACGAAAAGAAGAAGAAAGAAAGATTATAAAGCCATCGACAATGTATTCCAAATTTTTTAATAAACGTAAAATATCGTGTCGGATAATTAAACAACGATCGAAATTTTCGATATAGTTTTCTTTTTTCTTTTTTTATAGGAAATTCTGACATTTTATAGAAATACTTCTTGAGTAATGATAGAAAAAACTAGAGCACAGGTTTTATATATTGTTAGATTGACTAATCGGTAGTAACTTTATCGATGCATGCTTTATCGCGAAAAGTTTGACCGTAAACACTCAAAGTTATTGTTATTTTATATCACTTATTTGTTTTCAATATTATAGTCGCAAGTTGTTTGAGAGTTATCCAAGTTTGTCGAAAAATTGGTTAAGTTAAGTAAATATTTTCTCTTAAAGATTTTTTTTTTTTTTTTCATTTTATACGCTCTACCTAGTCAGAGTTAGAATAAATATTGAAGGAATATTTTAAAGTTTGTTTGTTTATTAGAAGACCTATTGAAACAGTATTTTTTTTCATATATTAATTATTCAGGATTATGTAGATTATTGAAGTGAAACTGGATCATTCTGAGCTGGTTGACTAATAACGTTCGGGGTTATATTACTAACAGCTGCTCGATCAACCCTTATAATATCAATTTGTATGAACACTTCGTTACAAAAGATTAATTATCTTATAGAACAATGAGGACGTATTAAAGAAATTCAAATGGAGGTTCACCTTTAAAAGAGATTATGAAATGAAGCATGTCACGAAGTAATTTTCGAAAAAAAAAAAAAAGAAAAAGTATTATTGCAGTTAAGGAACATGATATATCATATAAAACGTTACATAGAGATGAGACTAAATTGCGAAGTTAAAATTGAAAACAATCACATCACAAGGTTAAAACTATTTCTGAATAAGTTTGGATAGAAAAAAAATAAGCAAATCTTTATCGACGACGAAAAAAGAATTTTGGTTAATAATATACAAAAAAAAGCACTGCTGACATTTATTTTATTTTATTATGTTATTATATTACTATTAAGAAATTGTTAATAACATTTTATTTTATTTTATTATTCATTGATCGTTACTCCATATTGTAAGTTCATCAATGGTATTGATTGACCAACGTGAACATGTTAAATGAAAATATGAAAATAACTTAATTGTTATTACATTGAATGAATTTTTGTCATTGAATAAAATAATTTTGTCGAATAGAATAATAACACATTCTAATGATTTCTCGCTCATACAATTTATTAAAAATCATAAATTGAAAAATTTCTCTAAGGTTTAACGATCTCCGTTCTTCCTTAAATAACGCAAATTCTTCGATATTTTTAAATCGTTCGCAAATTTCCTATGAAGATTTTTATCAGTAAGTGGAAGTTTCTTTTCTTCTCGAGGGAGAAAAAAAAAAGAAAGAGAAAGAAACAAGAAAAGAAAAAAAGAAAGAAGGGCCGAAAAGAACCTTAAGAATATTTTAACGTTTCAATCGAGATCGTTCCCTGCGTTCTTCGTTTTATCGGAAAAATAAAGTTCTGTCGGTTCATAGATATAGATAGAACCACTCTCTCTTTCTCTCTGCTTTTCTTTGTCTATCTCTTTTCTTCCAACGATCCACCGTTATCTCTAGCTATCCGTTCACTTTGTTTTCCAACCTATAAAATTTTCGCGAGTATCTTCGGCCCACGTTTCTCGGCTAAAATACAACGCGAATATTTTAACGTTCCAATCCGGGATCGTAAAGGCGATGGAAGGGAAAAGGTTTGTTTTCCTTTGCCTTCTAGAAAATTAAATTTCCTCCCTATATAGAAGATTCCAAGCCTCTCTCTTTCTCTTTTCCCCCATCTTTAAAAGATACGATCCTCGGGAAAGGAGCACGTGCCGCTAAAGCTGTCGCTTCCGTCTCATAAGTCGATCTTGAAATTCATAGCTGTTGGAGTTAACAATTTACTTTCTTCTTAATTAATCGAACGTATATATATATATATATATATATATATATATATATATATATTATGTATATATACATGTGTGTAGTTTCTATCGATTATAAATTTCCGATAAATCCACAAGGTCAATTAATTCGTGGCAAATACATCTTTTAATGCGGGTCATCCGATAAAGGTAAAATGCATATATTGAAATTATTCAACTAAAGAAATTCCCTTTATCGAAATATGTAAATAATTTAAATATCTGCGACCCGATAGAACAAAAATTTGCAAAGAGAGAAAAAGAGAGTGAGAGAGTGTCGATTATGCTATTAATTTATCGTTCATTTATTTTTCTTTATCTTCCTTTTCCTTTAGTTTTTTTCTTTTTTAAAGATATTGCATCGATATTGAAGACTCAAATTCTTTTACGATCCTCGATGTTCTCATTCTCTCTCTCTCTCTCTCTCTCTCTCTCTCTCTCTCTCTCTCTCTCTCTCTCTCTTTCTCTCGTTTCTCGTAATTCTCGACGAAACATTGGCGCCCGTGACCGCCTCTGGGACAAATTCTATTTCCGCTTGAATTTAAGACCCTCCAGAATATACGGATTTATATCGGCGGCGTGCGACCGAGAAGCGAAGAGGAGGAGACGTCCGTTGGAGCAAGAGGAACTCTAGGAAGAAGAGAAGGATGAGGAGAAAGAAGAAGAGGAGGAGAAAGAGAAGGTTTTACTCCAGATCCAAGGAGACTCGTAAACGTAACAAAGGAGAGAAGACGCACACCCCGGAGACGCACAAAAAGAGAAGAAAAAAAGAAAAACAAAAAGAACAAAAAAAAATTATGGACGAACTATAGTGAAAGAAGGAGGAACAAGAAGGAGAGGTAAGAGAACGAGCTTCCACGAAATTATTATATCTTCGACGATCGTCGTCTGCTCTACTCTTCTCTTCTTGTTTTTTCTTTTCATTTTGTTTTCTCCTCTCCATTCTCATCTCTAGTCTCTTCTACATCTCTCTCATCTCCTCCTTCTCCTCGCTTTCTCTTCTATACATTTTTTCGTCTCCATTGATATATGCTTCTTAGCGTGGCGCCATGTTGGCTCGTGCGAGGCTATTTTTCTCGCGCGAAAGACGAACGCGAGACAAATTCTATTTCCGATGAATCCGAGCGGGCGACGTCTTCTCAAGAATGAGAGGAACAGAGAGAGAGAGAGAGAGAGAGAGAGAGAGAGAGAGAGAGAGAGAAAGAAACACAAAATACCGGACGAATGCCAAGTACCAAGGGGAAGGTACTAGTGAGGAGCAATAATGTCACTTGGTCGGAGTATGCCTTCCATTTTTTTTTCTTTTCCTTTAAATTACTCTTCGTACGATCATTTATGTTATTACTTCTTTCCTATCCTAATATTAACAGTATCATACGGTTTTACTGCCATTTTTTCTACGTATTGAAGAAAAAGGAAAACGATTAAAAAAAAAAAAAGAATCGCCGTTGTAACATCTATGTAGGTTAATTTTATATACGTAATCTTTTCTATGTATTAAACAAATAAATAAATAAATAATCTATTCAAAAGCATCGCAATATCCACGTACGCGAATTAATAAAATTACTGTAAATTTAATAGGTTAAAAAAATTGCGTCGCGCCATAACGACGGAGATGGAGGCAGAGAAGAGAAAATAGAACCAATTATTAATAAAAAAAAATAATTATTAATCTTTTGTTATTTTGTAATAATCTTGTAAGAGGACACGTATTTCCTTCCCTTTGTACACAAGTATACTTAGTCTCCTCTCCCTCTTTCTCTCTGTCTCTCACTCTCTTTCTCTCTTTCCTTCAATATTTCTTTTGTTTCTCGATTAAATCAATCTCTGATCTTGTTCGCCCCGAGGAACGACGACGACGCGTTCCTGCATCGCGATGCCACCGTCGCTTTATCTGAAACGCGCGACGACCCTATATACACCGCCGCCGGAAATCGATCCGAGGGTGGTTTGATAAATGATTCAACGCGCGTACCATTCCGTCGTTACGCTTAGAGCTATGCGCGCTACGTTGCACTGGAATACGCACACCTACCGCCATTTGTTGATATATCTAAAAAATTATTTTATATATATATATATATATATATATATGTGTGTGTTGGAAAAGAGAAAAAAAGAAAAAGAAATATAATCCGTAAAATCCATATAGATATGTATATATTTTTTTTATAATAAAATATTTACATTCGAAATATATATATATATATATATATATATATATATATATATTTCGAAAGAAATAAAAAATAACGAAACTTATATATACGTCATGAGTTTTTATTTTTATAAAAATATATTCACTTGTTAAAATAATAAACATACGAAAAAATATAACATTTCAATCGACTCGATCAATCCATTCAATCGTCTCAACCGATCTAATCGCATTTGTTCATATTTACGTATATATGTACGTACATACGTACGTATGTACATGCGTTAATTTACCAAGAATCTCGTTACTTCTCTCTTCTTTTACGTTTTTAACGATGAAAAGAAATAGTTAATAAAACGAGAGTTAATTCCTGGAACGCGCGTCGCGATGGTTTTATCGTGAAAAGCATTCGCTTTCGGAGTAAAACGAATATTGCCGGTGGTATTCGCGTGTTTGCAAGGGTTAACGGGATCCACTGCAATATGCACATACGTACGTACTATAGCCAACGCATAAGTGTACATTCATACATACATACATACATACATACATACATCATACATACATCATACATACATACATACATACATACATACATACATACATACATACATACATACATACATACATACATACATCATATATATATATATATATATATATATATCATATACACACACACACTCAGGTACGTATGCAGATAGACATACACAGACAAAAACATACATACATACACGTATACACACATGTACGTATTTCGTAGTTAGCAGAGAATATTACTACAATATTCATGTACCTGCGTGATCGTATTATCGAAACTTGACTCCACCGCGATAGCTCGTAACGAGCTTTGAATAAATAAATGAATAAATAATAAAGCCTTCCGTCGATTTAACGCATTCGTTTACCCTAGACTAGCCATAAAAGCAAGCAAGCAAGCAAGCAAGCAAGCAAGCAAGCAAGCAAGCGCACGAACGAACGAACGAACGAATGAACGAATGAACGAATGAACGAGCGTGCACGTTGCCAACTTAACTTTCTCGCGGGAAAGTTCGAACATAGAACACGAACGTTGAGAAAAATTTCGTTTCGCTCGATTCATGTTAAAACGAATTAATTTCCTGGGAATGTGTTGCGGATAGCCGTGGACTAGGCTACTTACTACTCCATTTCTGAGTTTCTTCCACGAGTCGGTGCAAAACTGTTGGAGATCCCGTTGCAGTACGAATTTAAAAGCAGCCCTTTGAATTTAGAATGCTGCCACCATCCACCTGCCTTCTGGCATCTCTCTCTCTTTCTCTCTTCCTCCTTCTACTTCTCATCTCGAGTCTCCTCTTCTCTCTCTCTCTCTCTCTCTCTCTTTCTCTCCTAGCATTCTCTTATTACTCTCTTTGTTTCGATTTTCTCGTCTCTCTTTTGCTGCTTTCGCTGGCTAAGCTCGGAGAAAGAGAGCGAGTATGCGAAAGACCAAAAGAAAGGAATTTTAAAGAGAGAGAGAGAGGGGGGGGTAGGAAGGAGAGAAAGGGAATAATAGAATTTTTTCGACGTCTCAGCGTTAGTTGTAATTGGTGGTGCTACTCTCGGCTAACTTTTATTTCTCCTACGACGGAACGTAATTAAAAATAATAATGACGTTAGAGTAAAACACAAGAGAACAGAGGTTGTCGAACGACCCTCATCATTTTTCTTATTTCTTTTAAATATCTACTCATCCGATGCGAAACTAAATATACGCATATATACACATGTACATGTACATATATACATATATATATATATATATATATATATATATATATACGAAACGTTATCATTATTATTAAAATATCAAAAAATAATAAAAGAAAAAAGGAACCAAAATAAGAAAAGAGAAAGAAAAAAAAGAAACAGAAAGAAACAATTTTTTTGGGACAAAAAAAAAAAGAAAGACAGAAAGAAAGAAAGAAAGAAAGAAAGAGAAACGGTAAGCTTGTTACGATTCGTGAGCATACATAGCGGGATACGTGCGAGTTCGCATTTCTACGATGCAGTAGAACGCGAGGCGAAGAACCTCGTAAATACAAAGTACCGGGCGTAGTCTGCACTCGAACGAGCGTTCGCTCGCGTTTCTCATGCCGCCGGCTCGAAGTCTCCTACTTGAATAAAAGCTCAACGACAATGACGACGACGACGACGACGACGACGACGACGACGACGACGTCGACGACGTCGACGACGTTGACAACGACACGACGACGACGACGATAAACTCGCGATCGAAGAACAACCACTAACAAGTAGATACCTTTTTTAACATACACACACGTTATAGCGTACGTATGTATATATTTACGTATACCTTCTAGATAGATACCATTTCTTTTCTTTCTCTTTTCTTGTTTCTTTTTTCTTTCTTTATTCTTCTCTTTTCGATCAATCGATTTCTCTAAAATCAGTTGAGTATTATTAATTAAAAGCATTACGAAAAGGGTGCCGTAAGGGTGTGGTATGTAGGAAAGGGAAAGGGAAAAGGAAATGACTACCGAACTTCTTGAAAATTTAGTGAATATGATCCCAAAGCTGAAGTTACCGAGGATAATGACGATGATGATAATGATAATGACGACGACGACGACGACGATGATGATGATGATGATGATGATGATGATGATGATGATGATAAAACGAGATTCGTTTTCTTTTATCGATCTGGTGTATCGCCGGGCACTCGCCTCCGAGCCAATTACTCTAAATTAATCCGATAGTATGACAACGCGATCGGATTTATCTCTCTCGAATCGCGAACAATTCAAGTGCCGGCCGCGTGGCTCGTACCCTTCTTTTTTCTCTCCCTCTCTTTATCTTTTTCTTGTTCTTTTTTTCCCCTTCGTAATTGCCTCGCCACCGCCGCCGACGCTGCCGCTGTTACGGCAGAAATAGGATCGTATTATCGTTCGTTGGAGAATGAGAGAGAAATAGAAGAAAGAAAAAAAGAAAGAGAGAGAGAGAGTAATGTGGATTTCGCAAGCCTTCTACGTATGTATACAAGTATGTTCACGTAGGTATGTATGTGTGAATATATATGTATGTACGTATGTGTATATAATTTATATATATATATGTATGTAAATACACAGATGTGTATATAGAACCATACCGATGTACCAACTAGTGAAAGTAAGACTCGCACGAGGCCTACGTAAGAGGTATGGTACACCATTCTTGAGGACGATAACCGAGGACGAATCAAATCCTAGCTTCTCTTTTCGAAAAAGGATCGACGAAATAAAGAAACGAAAGAAACGAAGAGAGTATTATCCTTCGACATTAAAAAGCACATCGTTTCCTTTCGTTTCGTCGTTGTTGTCGTCGTCGTCGTCGTCTTCGTCGGGCACACGGATTTTACGGGCTTATCGTTTTATTAACGACCGAGGAAGCGAAGGGTGACACGTCGGTGTTTGTCGAGTTGAAAAAAAAGAAAAAAAGAAAAAAGAAGAGAAAAAGAAAGAAATTGCACGCTGGTTAGGTCTTTGCAGCAGCAGCAGAGAACGGGAACAAAGAGTTTGTCCGGTTAAAAGCCTGATTAATGTCATAAATCTAACGAACGCTAACGCGTCGATTAAATATTACGTCGGTTTATAAAAGGCAATTTTGCGCGCGCGCGCGCAAAAGAGAGAGAGAGAGAGAGAGAGCTTTATTTATCGTCGTAAATGGCAAGAGCAGATTTCTTCGTGGCCGGTTTTACTTGACACAAATTCGACGAAAATTCTTTCCTGTTCGTAGAAAAAGGATTCTAAGTGATCGCATGAGAAAACAAGAAAAAGAAAGAGAGAAGAAAAAAAAATGAAAGAAATTGAAAAAGGTAAACCAAGCAGAAATAGTCGCAACTCCTTGTTCTCAATCAAGGCCGAGATCTCGTTTTCTAAAAATGGTCGGCTATTTACCCACGAGCCTTGACCCAACAGTAAGATTGATTCTCGAGAAAAGTGAAACAAAGAGACAGAACGAATCTAAAATTGTCATATTGTAGTTATACATACATATATATATATATATATATATATATATATATATATATATATATATAGTACAACAAGTGTTCACAATCGAATACAATCGAATCAAAATCAATTCTCTATATAATCCAATATTATCCAATGAATGATCTTACGAAAATTTTAGAGTGATCATTACGAATGAGGAGGTATCGCGAAGAAAAAAAAAGGAGAGAGAAAAAATGATGAAAAAAAAAAGAAGAAAAAGAAAGAAGAAAGGAAGAAGAAAAATGAATTACTTTCCTTCGATTAGAAATTACAATCAATATTTCCTAATCGTTTCGAACTCTTGATCGATATAAACGATTTTTTGTCGTTGGAGTTAGATCAACCGAGGTTATGATCTCTGATCTCGCGAGCAGGAGGATCACTGACGAAATGAGTTTCGTGATCTAGAAGGGAGAAACTTCGTAAGAGGAAGGAAATTCCAGGCGTTCCTTTTATCGGCTTTTGGCCAGAACATGCGAAGAGAGAAGCTCGCGAAGGTCGATGATAAAGCTAATGGTGGCCTTCTCCAACCCCCATCGAGTCCATCAACGATCAGTCACGCGATCCAAAGGATCGTCTTTCTCTCTCTCTCGCTCGCTCTCTTTCAAAAGAGACCGAATCAAGCCGACTCAGAGAGTTCAGAAACGAAGCTTTATCGGCTTTCCGCCACGCCAGGTGACCGCACGTTTACCAAGAGAAGAGACGGGAGCTGAGAAAGAGACGATGAAGAGAATAAGAAGAAGACGAAAGGAAGAAGATCCAAGAGGAAAAAGAAGAAGGAGGAAGAAGGAGGAAGAATAAGAAGGGATCTCTCTCTTTCTGTCTGCTGCCAGGTGATAGGCTAATGGTAATCCACGTTCTTCTTCTTATCCGAACACCATGACAAACGTTCCGTACTTGGCTCTCGTATGCGTCAAAATAGTTCGGCCATTAGTGGCCCGTCTCTTTTTCTTTCTTTCATCGGAAAGATTTTTCTCTTTCGAAGAAAGAAAAAAAGGAAGAGGAAGAGAAAAGACAATAAGAAAAAATATCTATGGAACAAACGGTGAAAAAAAACGAACGAACGAACGAACGAATGGAAAAGAGAAATCTTTTTCTTTTTTTTTCATCTTTGCATTAAATTAGAGAGAGAGAGAGAGTGTGTGTGTGTGTGTGTGCGCGAGAAAAAGAGCTTAAAGTAGTTCACCGCGTCAAACGTTATAAATTTATAAGTTTCTCTAATCTCAACGAGGAAAAAGAGTATCCCTCGACGTGGGACCACTTGGCGCGAAGAAATCGCAGGGAAACGAGGAAGCTCCTTTAAGCTTCTTTCACAGTATCGATAATTTGTCCTTCGAAAATAAAAATCTCGAGTGAGGTATACTTTTTGTATCTGGACAATAAGAAGAGGAAGAGGAAGAGGAAGAAGAAGAAGAAAGAGAGGTGGAAAAGAAAAGAAGAGAAAGAAAAGAGAGAAGAGAAGAAAAAAAAAAGGAAAGAAAGAAAGAAAGAAAAGGTAGGGTGTTTTTGCGTATGGTGTGAAAAAAACTTAAGGAGGATGGACTCCCCTCTTTCGTCTTTCGGAGCAATAACGTTTCGTCGGTTCTCTCGCGTGCCTCGTAATTCTTTACGCGAGACTCAGTAGCCCTATATTTTACGGAGGGTTGGCCCAAATTTCTCTCTCTCTCTCTCTCTCTCTTTCGTTCTTTCTTTTTCTGTCTCTTTCTCTTTCTTCTTGATGTGACTCCTTTTCCATCTTCCTCCAGTACGTACGAAGGAAAAGGAAGGAAGGGCCATATGGCTTTCGTTTCCTCTCTATATAACTCGAGTTTTATATATATATATATATATATATATATATATATATATATATATATACTCTTCTTTCTCTCTCTCTCTCTTTCTTTTCTATGCGCTGATCCTACTTTTGCTCTATATTTGGAGCTCTCCCTCTCGAATTCAACCTCGTATATACGAGGAAGCAGAATTTTCGAGCGATAAGAAAACGTCGCATGGCGACGTGTCGATATTTAAGGGAAAAAAATCGAATATCTAGATAAAAGGAGACAGAAAGAGAGAAAAAGAGAGAAAGAGACAAATAAAGACAGAGAGAGAGAGAGAATACTCGATATTAAACTTTGCCATTTTCTTAGCATCCAAGTACATATATGTGTGTATATAGCTATAGATGTCGCAAGCAGAGATGAGTTTGTACACAATACAATGTGTTAAATTAATGATGAAAGTTTGCGGTTGTCACTAAGGAATGCTCCTTGAAACGTATATTTTACAAGTGATATATCATTAAGTGATCGTAAAGGATCTTTCTATCTATCTTCTCTCTCTCTCTCTTTCTTTCTTGTTCTAACGATATTATCTCTATATCAAAAGATACGTAAGTACATACATAAGTAACTACATATCTCCATTAACTCCAAGTTACTCATTACTATTCTCCCTCAGTTAAAACAGTAATCACGTAGTAAGGGGGACACAAAAGTATTTTACTTTTTAGTATTTGCACCGTCTTTCCAAGTCGAGTTAATTCGTATAACATCGTTTTTCTCGAGTATTCTTTCTCCCTATCCGTTTTCGAGATATTAGCCTGTCTTGCTAAATAGTTAACAAAGTGAATGGGAACGATATAGTTCATACCGAGCTCCTTTCGCAATTAGAGATATTAATGTTTCGACTTAAATTACACCGACCGAGGGTGGACCGAACGAAGATCTCCTTCTCCTTCTTCTTCTTTTCCTCCTTCTCCTTCATCTTTTCATTTCCCTTTTTCTTATCTTTTTCTACCTTCCACTCATCCAACCCCATTCTTGTTATACCCAAGAATAACGCGTGTCTACTTTATCTAATAAATATAAACGGAAGTAAAATCGTTTTGAACGTCGTACTGAAAAGTTCGAACCTCCGGGCGAAATGTCTTTGTCAGCCAGAAACGACTCCTCCGACGGAGAATTTCACGAAACGAAATTATTCGTCAAAGGGCCCAGGGATTTTTCTGTTTTACAGCCCGCAGCATTATCGGACACTCTTCTAAAGGGATTATGTATCCTCGTCGCCCTTCACATTGTATTCACGGAGGAGGCACGTCGTACATACATACATACATACATATATATAAACATAGGTAGATACATATAGGCAGATATAGTATTAGAAGTGGCTTTTACCGACAAAATCATTTCTTTCCCGGGAAGGCGATAAAATTCGTCGTTTCTTTGCCTTCCTCGACCATTCCCTTTCTCTCTCTCTCTCTCTTTTTCTTTGTCCTCGTCTTGAAGAAAAAGCTCGACACAAAAGAGAACGATTCGTTCTTGCTAGGAGAGCAAGCTTCCAGTCGACGTTTCCGGCTTCCAGTCGCTGGCCTTTTCTTATTTTCTGGAATTTCTACGGAAAGATATCCATCTCCCTTTCTCCCTTTCTCTGTCTTACTTACTAACTCTCTTACTTCCTCTCTTTTTCTATACCTCTCTGTCTTTGCGTTTACGACATCGGCCAGAAGCAGCCGCATCTCATTCCGTGACATATGGCGATGCTCCCAGGACACCCTGTTTTTCCGCGATCCCTTAAGATCTCCTATGGGAATACGCTCCCTTGCCCTTTGCGACCGATCCGAAAGTTCACCCTCCACCTTCCCCACCCACTCATTCTCATCCTCTTCATCGTCTTCCTCTTACCTTTTTATTTTGTTCCTTTCTCTCTTTTTCTTCCTTCTTCCTTCCTACGAGAAACTTATTTTAAACCCTGCTCACCTTTCTTTTTTTTTTCATGCTCATTTTCCTCCTCGTAACAAGATCTAACGCCACGGTAGATAATACCACAAGTGGCAACGATATTCCTACTCTCTATTTCCCCTTTCCCCTTTACTAAAAATTTTTATCACGCTCCGATAATCCTTTTCATCGAGGATTCGCGTTAAAACGAATGCGAAGACGTCTTTAAAAAGACGTCGAACGACAGAACTCTCTGGCCATCGTTCTTATTTTTCTCTTTTCTTTTTCTATTTTCTTTTTTTTTTTTTTTTACTCTACTACGTCGTTTCCTCTCCTCGTTTTCCATCCTTTATGCGTATCACTTTGGAAAAAAAAAGTTCGATAAAAATTGATGCTCCTTTTTTCTTTATCCACATTTTCACTCTACGATAAGACTCGCGAACGGCACTATTATCTATTCTAGAAATGTTCTGTTATCGTACGTGAACGAGAATGGGCAGGTAGGTAGGTAGGTAGGAAGGTAGGTAAGTACGTAAGTACGTAAGCATTTATGTGAACCTATATATATATATATATATATATATATATATATATATATATGTGTATGTATGTATAAACGTACGTATGTATGAATGTACGTATAAGTGCTTACATAGAACATAAATAAATAAATAAATATATATATACCCACATACATATAAACATATAGTTACGTAGGTACCCATAAAATTTAACTCGATTTCTTTCTTCATCTCGAAAAGATATATATATATATATATATATATATATATATATATAACAAATGTGTTTTAATGTTCGTCCGCTCGTTAATCGATCGTCGGATTCTGTGCTCGAGTCCCACGCGCTGCTATGCAGCGAAACGCGTCCCAGAGGAAGGAAAGGCAGCATGGGGTTTCCTGCCGCAACCCCTCCTGTGTATGTGAACGTGCGCGCGAGCACAAGCTCACGAACGATGCTCTCTCAATGGGGGAATCGGCCCATTAACCGGCGACCGTTCATTAGACGCACTACGTATCATATCAACGTACCTAAGTATTCGTAACGTAATGTTTATACTATATACATACACATACACATACATACATACACACACGTACAAATTATATATGCATGTGAACGTACTTATGTGTTACGTGCGTGTGTATCAGCACGCGTATGTAGGTGTGTAATATCTACGAGGTCGAATCACCCTATGCTACTTGTCGCCGCACGCAAACACCTGCTCGATTCGCTTGACTTTTCTCTCTCGTTAACCGCGACCTTTGCTATCATACGTATAGTTACAACAACGAGACCGTATTCCGTAGAACTTCCGGCACTTTTCAATAGAAACATAAGAGGACAAATACGCAAGCACGATGCTCAACGACCCGGCGAAGCGACCCGAATCCGCTGCGGAAAATTCGAAATTACTGTGGGAGCCAAGCGTTTTCGTGTTGATTTCTCTCTCTCTCTCTCTCTCTCTCTCTCTCTCTCTCTCTCTATCTCTATCTCTTTTGTTCTATCCAATCATCTCTTTCTATCTCTATCTTACTCTATCTAGTCCTCTTTTTCTATATCTCTCTTTCTCTCTTTTGCTTTATCTAGTCCTCTTTTTCTTGCTCTAACTAGTCCTCTCTCCCTCTCTCTTTCTCTCTTCTGCTCTATCTAGTCCTCTTTTTCCATCTCTATTTCTTGCTCTATCTAGTCCTCTTTTTCCATCTCTGTTTCTTGCTCTTTCTATCTCTCGTTCTCTATGTATTTCTCTCTCTCTCTTTCAGTATTTCTCTGTGAGAACGCGTCGAAACATGGCGAAGGGACAAAAGAACAGCCGCCGTTGTATTGCCTCTACCAACGGATGATTAATCCTTGAAGGACGAGAGAGATAGATATATACTGAACTCGATTCTCTCTTTCTCTCTTTTTCTCATGCTTCTTCATAGAAGAAAAGAGACATACATAGTCAGCAACTTCGTCCGATGGATTCACTCGTAAAGCGACGCTTCCGACGATGCTTTAGGATGGTTTTCAATTAAAGCGAGCAGAAGAGAAACACCGATCGAGACTTTCACCGCTTGGCCCTTCTTCTTACAGCACAACATTGATGGAAACAACTCTCTTCTCAAGACTTTCTCGGGATCTTCTTTTCTTCTTTTATCTTTGTCTTTTTCTTTTGCTTTTTCTTCTACTTCTTTTTCTTCTTCAAATCGAGGAGTCACGTCTTGAAATGCTCTTTTCAACGATGTTCGATCGATCGATCGATCGATCGATCGATAGATCCTGGTACATCGTTTGTCTTCGAGAAATTCTGGTACATCGATTTCTCTTCGATTCTTCGTTCGTTAAAAATGGCAATGGATTAATGAAACATCACGCTATATTATTTTTATATAATCGGATACAATCGAGAACAATTTTTGAACGCATTAATGCGACTCCCCGAACGATTTAGACGCACGACAGTAATAACTGCAAACTCCCCTTCAGCTTTGTAGGACTTTGAATAATATACTCTAATCGCGAATGTAGTTTAAAAAATTGTTCGTTTATCAACACTCATCATAACTGTCCTCTTAACTGCTTTTTATTTTTTACCGGGGTTACACTTAATGCTTTTTAAAAATTCACCTTTTCAAATTTAGCGTATCGAGGGAAATTAATAATAACGCATAAGTCTAGCAAACGTTACGAGCTCGCATTCGTTTCGTTTTAATATTTTGGTAAACGTTCGCGCGACCAAACTATTCTCTCTCTCTCTCTCTCTCTCTCTCTCTCTCTCTCTCTCTCTCTCTCTCTCTCTCTCTCTCTCTCTCTCTATCTGTCTCTTTTTCTCTTTTTCTCTCTATTTCACGCTTTTTTCAAAATAAATAAATTTACACGCGGTACTGGTTCGAGCGGGTAAATATTTAATCCGCTGGCGAAAAAACTAAATGCGTTGTACAATTCGCAAAAATATAGCCACGTTCGCATCGGATGAGCCTGATATTTGAAATAATTGCTTAATTGAATAAGGCTTATTTCTAATCGAATTTGACGATCTAAATTATTTCATTGAAAATAACCTTTCAAATAGCGTAAAATTGTGTATTCTGTGGAGAATTTAAAAAAAAAAGATCCGAAGTAAATAAATACCTACATATATAGGTGTTTATATATATATATATATATATATATATAGATTTAAATATATCTTTTATATTCTATATAGATATATATTAGATTGATGCAAAAATAATTGCGGTTTTTACATATCGGATAAAAATAGAGATTAAAAACAACAATAATTTTTACATCAATCTTATATATCTTTGATGTTCGTTAATTTGCAATCGTTGCGAATATTTATACGTTTCTCGCAAATAATAAATAACAAATAGCAAAATTATTTTGAAAGAAAATGAGGACGAGTCTGTCTAATTTTACGACAGTTCGTTATTTATGTATCTTAATCCTTCAAGTTTTCAGAAATTACACGAAAAGTTCTTAATTGAACGTTATATAGGCTTTTCGGAGATTTTCGAGAGACGGAAACAACGATACCAACGTATACCACGTGAAACTGCCTTTCTCCACACATTCACGAATTAATTATATATCGATTACGTAGTATTCGCCTTTCTCTCTCTCTCTCTCTCTCTCTCTCTCTTTCTCTCTCTATCTATATACATATATCTCTCTCTTTCTCTTTCGACCGCAATATCTCCACTCAGTGAATTCTCATCGCCGGTTTGGTGTTCACAGCTGGGAAAGCACCCATAGCTAGTTTGAAACAACAACGATGGAAATTATAATATCCGATGTTTCATCGAGAGAAACTTTACCGTCAAACGTAAGGTAAAACACACAGGTCTGTCGCGTATCGATGTCGTCTTTCCTCTTAAAAATGCATCTGCGGGAATGCAAATGAAGATGAACTTCGAACAGACGAGATATATCTTTCATAACAAATCCTAATACATTATTTCAACCGTCGATGCTTCGTATTTCGACGAGACGAAAACGTAATGTACCGAGTTAACTTACGTATTCCATTTATTATTTTCTCGGAGATAGAAAAAAAAGAGACAGAGAGAGAGAGAGAGAGGAAAGAAAAAAAAACGAGGAACTGTGTCGATTTTTCAACCACTCTCATTTTTTTATCGTCATCGACAACCCTTATTCTCTATCTCTTTCTATTTTTTGTCGGCTACTCGGTGGCTTCTTTTTTTTCGAAGATGAGGAAAGAAAGAGAAAGAAAAAAAGAAAGAGAGAGAGAGAGAGAGAGAGAGAGAAGAAGACACCACCTGACGCGCTCGTGGCTCGCCATCGGGTAGTTTATATTTAGTTTCTCGAGTTTGGAAAACTCTTAATGGATTCTTAATGACTCGAAGGCACCCCGTCACCCTCGCTACGTATCACGTAGGGAGAAGGGAAAGAAGGACGAAGAAGACGAAGAGCAGACTTGTTGGAAAGCAACGAGAGCAACAGCTGATCTCCTCTTCTCCTTCTTCTCCTTTTCTTTCCTCCCCTCCTATCCCTACCCCCATCCCTTCCTATCTTTCTTCGACAAAGAGAAGACAACGACGACTACGACGATTACCTTAGTTGAAGAAGGGAGATATACCCACGTTCGAAGGTTACACGCGTTGCTTTCCGAAGGAACATCGTCGGGGCGTGACCTCTTGCTTTAAACTTCGTCGTCCCTTGCGACAAGATTTTTACCGACTTTTACAGTAAACCGACGGATCGTTTGCCACTCGTTAAACTTCTATTTTGATCTTTCTGTTTTTTCGCTTTTTCTTTCTTTCTTTCTCTCTCTCTCTCTCTCTCTCTCTCTCTTTCTCTCTTTCTCAAAACGTGACGTAGAACATTTAACCGAACGTTCTAGGAACAATTTTAATTAAGGAGAGAAATTTTCACGGGGAGCTTTTTCTTGATTTTTCTTTTTTCTTTTTTCTCTCGTGAAAAGAAGTCCTCGTAATTATTATATATAAATATATATATACATATATGTATATGTATAATTACGAGAACTATTTTTAATTATATATTATATATATATATATATATTAATTATGTATATATATATGTATAAAAGGAAAAAAAGAAGAGAGAAAAAATAAAAAGGAAAGAAAAAATTAGGTTACCGATAGAAAAGAAACGCACGAGTGATCTATATTCTAACGTAGAAAAAGAGGGATAATCGCCGTTCGAATTATGTGAGTTTCTTCTCATAGGTTGGCTTCAACCCTTAAATCATTATCCACGCTTCTTTAGACTTCAACGAACTCCGCTTAGGATCATAATGATGATAGACAGGATTCCCACGCGATCCTTAGGAACGTATCAATTTTCATTCAGTAAGGGAACCGACTAAAGGATCGATCGTAATCTTTTCACTCTCGTCGAATTCGAATCAAAGAAATCATTTTTCTGAGATTTTCACAACGAATTAATGAACACATTTATTTGTATGACGTAAAATTTCACTGCATTAATTTCTTACTTTATCGTATAAATAGATATAATTATAGTTTATGGTATAAATAGATATAATAGTATTATCCGTCGTATAATTTTCATCGTGAATTTTTATAAAAAAAAAAACTTTTATATATCGATATCGCGATAAACAAAGCTTGCCGACGATTTCACAAGTTAGATCAAATCTTCTTATGTCGCTTTAAATAAACGTTCGACGAGATTAATCTCCGTCTGACGTTATCGCGCTAAAAATCACGAAAACGCGCATTTCTATAGTTTCACCTCCCCATTTCGAAAACATTCTATCGAGTGCAATTAATTCGTCATAAAGGACAAAACGAGTCGGTCGTGTCCAAAGCAATATAAATCACAAACGAGAAAATATAATTACCCGTGGCTTTCGATTTTGTTCGGACACACGTCTGCAATTTTCAACACATATTTACACGAACGTGTTTCTCCACGTGTACGGAGAAAGAAATAAAAGGAAAAAAGAAAACAAAAAGGGGGAGAGAGAGAGAGAGAGAGAGAGAGGAAGAGTATAGGTACACGTTCATATGAAAAGTAAAGAGAAAAAGAGAAAACACGTTCAATCGTCTGGCAAGGGGGAGGGGGTGGTTTCTGCGTCTACCTAGGCGTCTGATTTCTTTTTTTTCCCTCTCGATTGGCATCGATGTTCGATCCTACAAATGTGTGTGTGTGTATGTATAAATATGTATATACATATACATATATATATATATATGTATATATATATATGTATATGAAAAGCGACGTTTCGCTTGATACTAGCGCGAGGGAAAGTAAATATATCTACATACATACACACATATATATACACATATATACACACTTATATATACCTATGTACGTACGCATGTACCTATTAAAAGAAGAGAAAGAGAGAGAAAGAGAAAGGGAGAGGCAATAGGGAGAGAAGGAAGAAAGGGTGAGAAGAGGGAAAAGGATGAAAACGTACGGTTATATCGACTCCTCTTCGCGAGTCAACCGCTTAACTAATGTCGAGCGAGCGACGAGGCGTAATTCACGTTGGATGAGCTATCGCTCCCGATATTTCCTCGCTGAGAAGCCGAAAAAAAGAAAAAAAAAAAAGAAAAGAAAAGAAAAAAGAAAGAAGAAAGGAGCCGGTCGGTTGACTGGAGAAGAGACCGATGATGATGGTGCTGCTGCTAGTGGTACTGATGGTGGTGGTACTATACGATAAAGAAAGAGATAGATAGATAGATAGATAGATAGATAGATAGATAGATAGATAGATAGATAGATGGATAGATAGATAGAGAGGGAGAGAGAGAACAGATGAGGATAAAATCGATCACGCAATTATCGGGAATTCCCCGATCGTTCGTCGATGAACCGACGCGACGCACCGAATTCCGCTTTCCTCGAGACCGCGGAATAAATTATGGATGATCCGTGCGGCTTTACGATTTCATTTCATATTCCCTCTCCTACTCGAAACGACGCGTCGTGGGGATTCGTTGAGAGGAAGAAGGTAGTAGGAGAGGAGGCTAGAAGGATTCGAATACGAGAATACGTGTATTCGATTCGATCGATTCCGTACGAACGAGGGGAGGGAAGAAAAGGGTAAAAGAAATTTTTCATATCCGTCGGACTCATTAAAATATAAAAAACAAAAATTAACGAAAAAAAAAAAATAATAATAATAAAATTGAAAATAACAAATCGTCGTTATTGGAGACTAAAAATTTGATAGATTCAAAGAATATATATAATCGATTGATGATCTCGATGATATGAATTATGGGAGAGAATAATTTTTCTAATTGTTTCGATGAATCAATTATGAAATTTAATGAGAAACGAGATATGATTCTTTTTTTCAATGTTACATGCGTAACGTTTGAATCTCTCTCTCTCTCTCTCTCTCTCTCTCTCTCTCTTTCTTTCTTTCTTTCTTTCTTTCTTTCTTTCTTTCTTTCTCTCTTCTTTCTCTCTCTGGCGACAGTTACGTTCTATGTGTAAATTCCATTTTCTCTTGGTAACGTATGATCGAATATAGCAAGCATCCGGAAACGAGCTTCCAACTCGACTACACTCTCGTTCGTAGAAGGAAAGATTAGTCGACATGTGGTGTAGTAGCCGCCAATGATCGAGCACGTACTAATTCCATAGAAAGTAGAGAAGCATATTCGATTAAAAGAGAGCAGGTGCGTTTCTCTCGGGGTTTAATCAAGAGAGGACATACGCCAGTATTTCCATTGTCTCTGTCTAACTGAAAAAGACTTCGATGCGCGTTCTTTCGATTCGATCGATTCCATTAGAAGTATACGTGTGAGACCAACAACTTCGATTCGACATATTAGCACGAGAAAATAGATAAAAATGTTACTCGAAAGAAACACCATTTTTAAATGATGATAATGATAATGATAATGATAATGATAATGATAATGATAACAACAATAATAATAGTAACAACGAAGTGATACTTTATTTGAAAATACGAATGACACCCACGCGATGTACACGGGAAATGAATTATGAAAACGCTTAACTAAGGTACGGAACAAACGAGTCATAAATATTAAAATGAACTAGACGAGTGAGAGGGAAAGAGAATATATTCACATACATATATACACATACACGCGTATATACATACATATATATATATATAAAATTAATAACTTATGAGATATAAATATAATAAATGAAAATATAAATAAAATTATATATATAAATTATTATATATGTATATATATATTCTATATAAATTATAGTATAAAGTTAATAATATATAAAATATAAATCTGATAACTAAAAATATAAATTAAATTATATATATATATATATATATATATATATATATTATGAAATTAATAATATATCAAATATAAATATAATAAATAAAAATACAAATTACATTCTATATATTATACATATTATTATATACATATACATACATATATATATATATGTATGTATGTATATACATATAAACGAAAATATATAATTTTATTGATGACGTAAACTTTTATAGATACGTATGAACGGTGGAATAGATAATCAAGAGAAGGAGAAAATAAGAAAGAGAAGGACGGAAGCGAGTCCATCGACTGCACGCTCCATTTCTCGTTCGAAGCGCAGAACGAAGGATCGAGAGAGCGTGTCACGCCAATTACGAGACGCCGATGTAGAGAGAGAGAGAGAGAGAGAGAGAGAAAGAGAGAGAAAGACAGACGAACAGACAGAAAGTAAGAGAGAGAAAAAGAGTGAGCAAAAGAAAGAAAGAAAGAGAGAGAGAGAGAAAGAGAGAAAGAGAGAGAGAGAGAAAAGGCAATACTCGACGCTCGTTCGACGCGATTCAGGTAGAGCTAAAGTCGCTTGGAAGGAGAAGGAAGGGAGGTTGAGGTGGTCGAGAGATGCTGGAACGCGGGAGCAAAGAAAGAGAGAGAGAGAGAGAGAGAGAGAGAGAGAGAGAGAGAGAGAGAGAGAGAGAAGGTAGATAAAGAAGAAAGGAAGGACTAGGGTGGGGAATGGAGGGCAAGAAAAGGAAAAAAAAAGGTACGATCGAGCTGCTCCCGACTCAGCGGCTCTCATATTTAATGATATACTTCGCCGTGCCGGAGTCCCGCTAATGCACGCGGCGGACACCACACACAATATGCTCCGGCTCTTTCACGCACGCACACGCGCATTCCCTCTCTCACCCCCCTTTCTCTCTCTCTCTCTCTATCACTCTTTCTCTCTTTCTGTCTTTTTCTGTCTTTCTCTGTTCTCTTCTCTCCGTCCCACTCGCCTCCCCACCCACCCCCTGCTCGACGCACCGAACAACAAGCAAGTATGTGAGCGCGCGAGTGAGCAAGCCAACGAGAGAGTGGCCGGACACGTCGAGCTTTTCCTTTCCTTTTCTTTTTCCCCTTCCATTTGTACCTACTTCTCTTTCTCTCTCTCTCTCTCTTTCTCACACTCCTCTTTTGGACTCAGCAAAGCAAGTAGAATAGCGAGATATAGCCAGAGTTAGAGTGCCATAGTTGTGAATGCTTCTCTTTTTGAGAAAAATACTTTACATTAATCATGATATTGATAATATGTATGTATATATATATATATATTTATATATACGTACAGATACTTGTATAATACACATATATAAATATAGTAAATAATATATATATATATATATATATATATATATATATATATTTAAAGATGATAAATGATATATATATATATATACATAATATATATTTAATTATAGAAAAACTATTTTATATATAGATATATATACATATATATATATCATGGTACTCTTTCTTATTAATTTACAAATATATACACATACATACATGTAGAATCATTATTCTACCTAGGTGTGTGTGTGTGTGTGTGTGTGTGGGTGGGTGGGTGTATGTGTGTGTGTAGGTAGGACAATGATCACGAATGATAAAGATAACAAATTTTATTTTCTTTTCCCGTCGTAATTCAATAAAATGTGTCCAAGAATATTTTTCACGGGTTGAAAAAAATGATCACTATGAATCTTAAAGATATATATATATATTTATATAATATATGTATGTACATACATATGTATGCACTTAATCCGCGTTACCTGTTTATTATATTTCCTTGCAATTTTACTGCGGCCTTTGTCTCTCTTTCTCTCTCTCTCTCTCTTTCTCTCTAAACGGTCATAAATTTCTCACTGATATCATATTCGTGATATACATACTTAAAGATTAGTCTCGATTTCGCGATTGCATTATAAATTTTGCATTCGATCTATTTTCGCATGCAATTATTAATCCCTCTAAAACCCTGCGAACGTCACCTTTCATTCCTTTCTTCTGTTCCTTCATTTCAGTTATTAATTATATTTAATTTATATATTTTATATATTAATCATTATTAATTATAATATATAAATAATTATATCTAATATCATTTATAGTTCAATTAATAGTTATCCGACATTAATTAAAATAATGCAAATAAAAAAAGAATCAAAAGAAAAAATAGAAAAAGGAATTAATCAATACAATAAAATCATTATGCGCTTTGTATCTTTAATATCGTCTAAATTTATATAACGACACTTACATACATATATTCAAACAGTAATGTACAAAAGTGTATACATACATACATACATACATACATACATACATACATATATTTTTTTTGTATGTATATGAATGAGATGATAACGAACGAGGATACACTTTAGCAAGATTTCGATTGGACCACACCTCCTCCTCTCTCCCACTTCCTCTCTTCACCATTTATTTTCCAGTATCAAATCTATGATCGTGCGATCGAACGAAGTCTGACCGTAGAATCAGTAAGAGCGATCCGTGAAAGAAAAGAAAAAAAAAAGAAAGAAAGAGAGTGAGAGTGAGAGTGAGAAAGAGACAGAGACAGAGAGAGAGAGAGAAAGAAAGACAGAGACAGAAAGATATAGAAAGAAAACGATCGATTCGAGGGAATCGGAAAAGGAAAAGGGCGTAAGAAGCGAGAAGAATCGAAGGCCACTAAACTGGCAATCGTCGGTGTTTCACATCGGCGATTTCTCTCGAACGAAAGTAAAAAGAATGAAACAAAGAAGAATAAAAAAGAAAGAAAGAAAGAAAAAAAGAAGAAGAAAAATCAAGAAAATAGCTATCAAAGTTACGGTTTCAACTGGCAACGAATACGATCGAGGATCGAACGAATTTTTTTTCGTGTTCGAGGGAGGAATAAGAGGATAAAGAAAAAGTAGTAGAAGAAGAAGAAGAAGAAGAAGAAGAAGAAGAAAAAGAGGAAGAAGGAATCGAACTTTTTTTTGTTCCTTTTTTCCTCCCACCCTATCTCCTTACCACCCCTTCCACCCTCTTCGTCCTTTTTTTCCTCAATTTTGCCGCGTAATGGGCTCTACGAATGAATGATCTTGACAATGAAAGGCACTCCAGGCGATAATTAATCGTGGCCTTAGTAATAGTGGGTACGAGTCCCCGTATCCCTTTCCCTCTCCTTTTTTCTCTCTCTCTCTCTCTCTCTCTCTCTCTCTCTCTCTCTCTCTCTCTCTCTTTTTCTCTTCAAAGCAAACGTGTTCGAATTTTTAATTACTGGAAAAATAAAGCATACGGAGTTTCCAGTCGGTCGGTTCTTTCGTCTCTTATCCCTCTTCTTCCTTCCGCATGATCTAGCATTCCCAATTAAGGGAAGAAGACCCAACCGAGAAGGTTCGACTCTTGTAGGCTCGGCGAATTCGGGGTAGGAAACACTATGACAAATCGGACCTTTTAAAATTCCTACGCGAGGGACGCGTCATCGATAGATCTCCTCCCTTTTCGTTCTCCAACCACCCTCTCTCCTACCTTCACCACGACACGTAACAGACTCGACTAAGGATCCTTTCCATAACGAATGAGGGAGATCGATCTCTCGTAGATGAAAATTCAAATTTACATCTGCAGATAAAGATCATTAGATTCCATCGAATCTAAGAAAAACAACGTTGATTACATTTACTTTTTTATTTTAAAAGTTACTTTACTTTATTATTTTAAAAGTTAATAAAGCATTTTATTTTATTATTGTTTTTGATTTTTTTCACAAAGTTTATGTTGAAAATCGTGAGATTCGAGATCGAGGTTCGGCGGTCTACCATCAAAAGAAATGAAACGACGGTAAGAGAAGGTGGGGGAGTAAAAGGAGGAGGAGGAGGAGGAGGAAGAGAGGTATAGCGGTAACGCGAAAAAAGAGAACGGGGAGTCGCCGCCCAATGGATAAAAGTAATCGTAACGCGTTGCACTCTACACGAGAGTGCACTTTGGGGTTGGCCAAGGGGATGGAATTTCGAAAATAGACCGAGTCGCCGGGGAGTGATCGCGCGTACGTGCTTTGAATTGCCTCTGGCTACGGGCATCTAGACGACGCACTTTGAACGTACCTATATGTATATATATATTCTCTCTTTCTTTCTTTCTTTCTCTCTCTTTCTCACTTCACACGGAAACACGCACACACAAATGATATAAGCTGATATATAAGCATACTTCCCAAGAGGGCTGTAAAAGATACTTTTAACGTACTTCTAAGAGCAACCGATAGATCCGCGTTTAAAAAGATCATCTAGTTTCCGTTTCGTTCGTTCGTTCGTTCGTTCGTTCGTTTCTTCTCGACAATTCTCGATATATCAAGAGTTCTCGAGGTCATATACTTTAATTACTATATCAACGAAGAAAAATAATTCTCATCGTCTCTTGCTTACTTACGTTCAATTCGTAATACGACACCTATACATACGTACAGTTTACACCTGGTCAAGTAATATCGAGATATCGATCTAATATCGAATACCTTCTCGATATCCTTCGAATTTGTCGTTATGAAAGTGCGAAAGAGAAAGGGCTGAAACGAATAGGGAAAATAAAAATAAAAAGAAATAAAAAAGGTGGACACTGGGGGGGACCTCAAACGACGAAAGTCGTAATTCGTACTCGCTTTCGTTCTACGAGCGTTAGCGCCTTGCTCGAAAGGCATTTTTTACGACTTTTACCAAAGACTTTTACGAGTCAATGCTTCTCTCTCTCTCTCTCTCTCTCTCTCTCTCTCTCTCTCTCTCTCTCTCTTTCTTTCTTCTTTCCGTCAACTTTCTTTCCGCCATCCGTCGTTTGTTTTCTTTCGTCCCACCCGAAAAGTTCTCAAAGTTAACGTGAAAGGTATCGAGTTGGATGCCTGCACAACACATATAGGTGGGCGTTTTATTTATTTATTTATTCACTCGTTTATCGGCGTTTACATCAAGAATACGACGGCATCATCTACGAGTTCGTTCATCGGAGAAACAGGGATTCTCTTTTTTACTGGCCTTTCTAATAATAGGTGTCAAAAATTATTACCGTCGAGCGACATAAAACGAATCCACCTAAATTTCCTTCCATCGGTGTTACTTTCGGCTTTCCTCATCTTCTTCTTCTTCTTCTTCTTCTTCTTCTTCTTCTTCTTCTTCTTCTTCTTCTTTATGCGACTTGGGAATTAATCAAAAGCTCAGTCGTAAAGTTCTAGTCGTTTGTGACGTACTATTTTCATTTTCTTTTTTTTTTCTTTTCTTTTTTTCATTTTTCATTCCGTTTTTAGATCAGCTTGAAAAGCGAACGAGGGAGAAAGACTAGACACACAACAACAACAACAACAACAACAACAACTTGGAGTAAACGTAATCTCGTATAATCCGCGTTTGAAACTCGACTAAGAAAACGAGTGGAAAGAGCGAAGGAAAGATATAAGCTGAGTTCTCGACTTGGATAATAAAAAGTTCTGTTTTTTTTCTCCTCTCCTTCTTTTTTCTTTTCTTTTCTTTTCTTTATGTTTGTTTGGTTTTTCGTAGAACCAATAAGTACTACAACCTCGCGCGTCGTCACCACCAAAGTAATAGTAACCAATGAATTCTTTTTCTCCAAGAAAAATTCTATTTAAAGAGCTATAAGTAACTAAGGACTTACTTAGGTTTGCACGTTCACTCGCAAACTATACTTTCCACACGTGTGACAGGAAAAACGAGCGAGAGAACGCACTTGCTAATGCGAATGGCGTTTACATTGCTCGCTTGTTTGCATGTTTATTTATATGACTAACATGCAACCCTCGACACCATCCAACATCGCTCCCGTTCAACCTCTCCTGACAATGGAAATGTTTAGAGAATTTCCCATACACTTACATTTATGAATAATATATAAAATATATAGTATATATATATATATAAAATATGTATATATGTATATATGTACGTATATAGTGAGAGCATACATAAAATAATATTTGCATGTTTGTTTGCTTATTCCACAATATCAGGCCAATGGGCTGTTGCCTCAGTAGACGAGGCTTATATAAATATCGACTATAACGTCAATGGACCAATTTCATCGTTGAAAAAACATTCACCCTCATAGTTCGCGCGTAGAGGAAGGTAATAGAGAAGATAGAATAGAAATGGTTTTAATTCTCATCATTTATTCAAACGGTCTGATACGTTCTCGCGTTTACGTTTAATTCGATACTTTTTCGAAACAAAACGTTTCACGAACACGAAGATAGGACACACATTCCGTGAATGTTTCGAGAAGGTCGAGTAAAAAAAGAAAGAAAAAAAAGAAAGATGAAAAAATTGCTTTTGAAATAGGAACTTTGAAAGATTGGAAATTAATAAAACATCCATGCGTTTCGCTAATTCCTTTGATTTGCCGAATTGAAGCATTTTGTGAGTTCTTTTTTCGTTTTTCTTTCTTTTCTTTTTTTTCCGAAAGAATTCCACTGTTAATACGTTACTAAAACTTTGATGGTCTTTAAAAAGTTAATGGATCCACGTTATGAACTCAATGCAAACGGATTTCAACTTGGTTTGATAATTTTTGGTTATATATATATGAAAGATGATATTCGTTTCAATAAGTTCGAGCATGATACACACAATGTCCAGATAATTTCAATGTTATCAACTTGCTCTCGTTCTCTCTTATACTCTCGTATAATAATTATTATTAATTATAGAAAATTCAATCTATCTCTTATACGATATATTATCGATACAGTCAACTGTATTTGATTACCTTCTCAATGTTCCTTATATTAACTTATTTCTGAAAAATAACGGAATTAAAATGAAAATAACAGAAACCGTTTACGGTATTACATTTGAAAATCGTTTACGATTCGATAATGTAAAATAATAGATACAAAATATAAGAATAATTTGATACAACATTTATCAAAAACATTACTATCCATGAATCATATCAACCTTTCAAAACGAGCAAAACCTGTCTCCTTTACTCTAACTAAACGCGGCTAAAGCTCGTTTAATAATCTATCGGCTTCCTCTGAATTACTCTCTCTCTCTCTCTCTCTCTCTCTCTCTCTCTCTCTCTCTCTCTTTCTCTCTTATTATAATATCTTCTAAATGTCTAACGTTATCAATTTAACGAACAGTAACGAAGCAAGGTTACTCGCGCGCAAGCGTTTGCTACTTACGACCACCAGCGACGATGAGAGAACGGTGAATACGGGTGAGATGGTTGGAGAACGGTGAATAGTAATTGCACTGCTTCCATTACCGCGTAAAGCACGTATTATACCTAGTGTCCATTAAGTAATATCCCATTTGGCTTTCGAACGAAACATATTTCTAAGCCGATGATCTACTTCGTGGACTCGAGTGCACGAGTACACTTTTCAAATCTATTTATATCGTTTCATACATGTTTTCTTTTTTGTTTCTCTCTTTTTTTTTTTTTCATTATCCTATTAGAAGATCCCTCGTACATATATACTATATTACTTCATAATTTTATCATTTTCTTGCAGAGAGAAAAACAGAGAGAGAGAGAGAGAGAGAGAGCAACAAAAAAAAAATTTCGCGACACGAGCCGAGTCAAATTATTAATTTGTCCGATCACCACCGCCGGCAATGGCGGCGGTGGCGTTGGCATCGGCGGCAACGAATCTACGACTCTCATTCAAGCGTTAAATTTATGCGCCGATAAAGTCCTATTCGCAGCGTAGATCTTAATTCTTATCCTTGGATCTTATTGACAGGAGGAACGTATTCTGCAAGGACGACGATAGTTACTATACTGTGAAGAAGCCAAGTAAAGTTGCCACGTGTAGCTCGAGGGCCTCTCTCTCTCTCTCTCTCTCTCTCCTCTTTCTTCTTCTTCTTCTTCAATTGATCCTCACCCTCGCTTGGCAAAGAGAAAAATCTTTTGCTCGATCGCGAGACAGTCGCCACGTATTATCGCCTTCGCCCTCGTCCACGATCGCGCGAGAGAGTGGAAGGCCAAGAGGAAGGACGAGAGAATGTAGAAAGGATGATGAAGAATACAAGTAGAAGGTATCTTTCTCTCTCTTTCTCTCTCTTTCTCTCTTTCTCTGTCTCTCTCATTTTCTTTCTCGTAACTCCGAGGGACATCGAGGGCCTTACAATGAGCGCTGCTTTGCATACGAAATTACAGTCCTACGAGCGACACGCATCTTTCTCTATGCACGACATTGTCATTACGTTTATTGGGTTCCGCTCGTTACCGAACGCCTTGGCACACTCAAAATTAATAGTTTCAGACGAAAGAGATTGAGAATTATAGGAGAAAGGGAATGAGTGAAAAGGAGAATAAAACCGATTTGTGCTCTACGTTGGAATAATCGTACAAACGAGTTCGATTGATCGAGGCTAGAAGCTAAATGCATAAATGTAATGATTAGAGACGATAAGACGAGTAAATTTATAGAGATATTAATACGATTTTTTTTTTTTTCTTAGAGAAAGAAAGAGAGAAAGGGAATGTACGTGAACGAAAAATAATAAAATGCTTATACGAGCAAGTAGGACATATTTACACTAGTTGTGTAGGTAAAAGGTATAAAATTTCGTGCGTTCAAGGTTTCGACGTTCGATTAATTCAGAGAATGAAAACGAATCCATCGACATCGTTCCGATTACGAGACGTCAACTAACTCGTTATGCCCGACTCGAAATCATTTGCTGACGTTTAATCGAGCTTCTATCATAGAAAACGTGAGGATTCGAAGGAAATAAATAAAAATAAAAAAGAAAAGAAAAACGAGAGAAAAAATGACATTCGTAGGAAAGAAATTATTATCGATCGTGGCGTTAATGATTTTCGATATTAAATTTGACGACGTTGATTTACTTAATTAACGACACTTAATGACTATTTCTATTTACGACGGTCTCGATAATCGGAATTTCGATTAATCAGTTTTGTTTCCTTTCGTATATTTGAAGTTTGATCGATCGATTTAATTAGAAAGTAATTCAATAAAAATAGTATAAATACGTACACTCGTAAAAGAGAAAACGATAGTTAAATAAATAAATCGGCAAGAACGTAATAAAGAAAATTTTTCTTTCGACGAACGAACGACGACGTACTTCGACATACATACATACATACATACATACATACATACATACATACATTGGTCGATTGTATTCCATATTGAAAAACGAAATTGAGATTGATAGGATCAATTTGATTAGAGCTCGTGCAAATGACACGCTCGATAAATTTGACCACGTGATTCGCATCATTTTATAATAGCATTCTTTTCAAATCACCGGATAAAGTCTGCGATACTAATCCACGAATAATAATGATGATTAACGAACAATAATCAATTTTTGTGGAATGTAGAAACAATACGACGACGAATGGTTGAAAAAAAGAAAAAAAATAATCCTTTGAATTTCCTTAAAATCATCGTTTCTCAACGCTATTTAGAATTCTCTCTTTCTCTCCCTCTCTCTCTCTCTGTCTCTCTTCCGATTATAATATTGAAATCTATCTCTTTCACATGAAAAAAAAAAAAAGAAAGAAAACATTTCTGGTTAAAATTTGTCGTCGTCGTCGTCGACTCGTGGAAAAAGAAGGTGATGGGTTCCGTTCGGCTCGTTTCGGCTCGTGCGTACCTACAACGGGCTTACAAGCGGATACATGGAAGCACTCGAGCGATACATAACGCCCGGACCCGTCCGATCCGCATTGAAGCAGGGGTCCTGAAAATATCCAGGGGCACTTAGCGCTATCTACAAAGGCTAATGTAGCCGACCGATAATAAGAAAGAGAAAGAGAGAGAGAGAGAGAAACAAGAAGAAAAAGAAAAAGAGAGAGAGAGAGAGAGTACTCCTACCATTGCTGGCATATCCTGTCCACGCGAGTAAAACCGGCCAAAGAGGGAGAGAGGAGAGCAGCACGCTTCTGACTTCTCAATCTACTATGGGATTTTCTCTCTCTCTTTCTCTCGTTCTTTTTCTCTGGCTTTTTCTCTTTCTCTCTCTTGTGTGGCTGCCGTTCGGCCGATTAAACCGTTTTATTCCCCCTTAGCCTGCCTGCTGTACCCCTCCTTTTATCTTACATACCCCTGTATTCCCTTACCTACCACCCCACCCCATCCAAAGGCCGACCCTAAGCCCTCCGTGTCACTCTTTCCTTTTCGGACGTCTCTCGATAACGTGCCGCTTTTCGAAATGCACGTGTCGCTCGCTTTATCGCGTGACACTCTGGGATATTCCAAAGTCCCGTAACGAATTCCGGTATTTCTCTTTCTTCTTCCTTCCTTAACGAGGAATTCCATTGGTTGATCCTAATTATCCGGCATTTATCGTTCCTGTTAAAATAAATCTGTTCGCGAATAAAAGAAATTAAAAAAGCTTTCGGAACGGTGAGATTAACGATCCATTTTCTCACGGTCAACGTCAAAGATTCGTCCATTTTTATCGAGCTCTCTCTTCCTCTCTTTCTTTTTCTCTCTCTGTTATTTTGAAATCTTTATATATCTGCCGGATAAAAAGAAACGTACGGTCGAAACCATTCGTAACAACGATTCTATTTTATAAGTCTTATATCAATTCGATAAATAAAATCGAATGTACGGACGAGTAAATACGTATTTTAAAAGCGTGCGAGTTTCACGATCGACAAAGTGTCTTTCTTCTTTCTCTATCTATCTCTTTCTCCTTTTTTTTTTGTTTTTCTCTGTCCTTTTCGCATATTTTCGATGGTTCGACTCACATCGGAATTCCTCGGTAAATGAACGATAGCATAAAAAGAGTCATAAATCACGTTTAACGAAGCGTCAGGCAGGCAGGGTTTTCTTCGATGCAAAACGGCGGCTCCCCGTCTGTGGATAATTATAAACAAATAGGCGAGCCACTCGTGTACCGTTAGACGATAAGCCCCTTTGCGTGCATATATAAATAGTATTAAAAAGTTACGGAGGAAGTTGCCGTCGTTGTTTTCTCGCGAATACACGATATCACGTGAGTATGTGTGCGCGCACGTATGTGTATTCGCGTATGTGTGTATATCCACATACGTTAGTTATTATAACCAACATACGCGTTCTTTCATCTTTCTCCATCTCTATCGACGATCGAAACAACCTGAAATCATTAACCTTCCGAGTGGTGTTTCTTTGGTGGCCGCGTTATCGTAATAATCGAATACTCGGCAGCTCGCTTATCGAGGTACCAGCCGTCGATCGAATGAACTGGAAAGAGAAGATGAGGTAGAGATGGGGAAGAGAGGAAGAAGAAAAATGAAAGAATGTTCTGCTGCAAGGAGATCCCTGGTAATAGACCTTTTTAAATCGCCTTCTTTCGAGCATTGACTTAGCCTACTTTCGCAACTACGAAAGAAAAGAAAAAGAAAATATTTATATATAGGTAACTAAATAGAAAGAGTTTAGATACCGTCGAAAAGAACAACAAAAGGATCCAATAAAAAGAGGAAGAGAGTAACGAAGAAGAGAAGGTGCAAGAAAAGAAAGAAAAACGGAAAAGAAAAACAGAAAAAAGAATTCGATGCCAACTCGTAAACTCCAAACAGCTTCTTTATCTTTCTTTCTTTCTTTTTTTCTTTGCTTGTACGCGTGTCATTGAAATTTATAGATAAAGAGATCAATTGTCTCGAGACAGTCCCTTTCTCGGTATTAATATCATTCAATGCCGTTATCGCCACGCATGATGTAAAAAGAGACTGAGTCAGCGATAGCGCGAAGCGTGCGTGTCGATAACGATCGAAATGCGATCGAAAGAGGGGAAACAGACATACATACAGACAGACAGATAGACAGAGAGAGAGAGAGAGAGAGAGAGAGAGACCAATTTCATTGAATTCCTTTGTCGGGAACTTTTACGGTAAGGAATGTCGAAAGAGAATGGGGAAAATATCGGATCGAGTTGGGGAGTTAAGTTCTATTCTCGTTAGGTATTTTTTGATCTTACTTTCTTGCGAGAGATTCATGAGCAAATTTCGTTGCACCGTACAACAATTCCTTTATCTATCGATTTATAAACGAATTGGTGATAACGAATACACGAATTTCTTATATGGCAATAAATATTAAAAGGTTTAACATAATTATTGACTCTATTTCTTTGATTTTTGTTAATTCTTTTTTTTCTTATATATATATTGAATCGATTTGGGAAGTTGAGTTTTATTCTCGTTAGGTATTTTTTGATCTTACTTTCTTGCGAGAGATTCATGAGCAAATTTCGTTGCACCGTACAACAATTCCTTTATCTATCGATTTATAAACGAATTGGTGATAACGAATACACGAATTTCTTATATGGCAATAAATATTAAAAGGTTTAACATAATTATTGACTCTATTTCTTTGATTTTTGTTAATTCTTTTTTTTTCTTATATATATATTGAATCGATTTGGGAAGTTGAGTTTTATTCTCGTTAGGTATTTTTTGATCTTACTTTCTTGCGAGAGATTCATGAGCAAATTTCGTTGCACCGTACAACAATTCCTTTATCTATCGATTTATAAACGAATTGGTGATAACGAATACACGAATTTCTTATATGGCAATAAATATTAAAAGGTTTAACATAATTATTGACTCTATTTCTTTGATTTTTTATTTGTTAATTCTTTTTTTTTCTTTTACATAAATCTTTATATAATCTATAAAATAATAAAAAAATAAAAATAAATATGATAAATAAAATATATAAGTATATAATCTAATATATACATATATATACATATATATAAAGATCATTACTTCCTAATTATCTCGCATTCGTATAATACATCGATGAACCTTTATAACGATCGAATACTCTTGTATATTCAATCGATAAAATCGAATTAAAAATATTCTCGGCAACGAGGTCAATGATATTTCAAAGTTAAAAAAAAATATATATATCGTTATCTTGAAAACGATTAAGAAATAATATGCACGTTCAAGGAAATGAGATTTCTCATTAACGATTCCGGACGATCGTTAAATGAAATATACTATATTCATTTTCGTTCAGTGTACATATAGAATCAAACGTTTATACGTTTTACTTTTCGAATGAACACTACACAACAGGCAAATTCACCGAGCCCAAGATATTTTTCAGGTTGCTTTTCGAGAAAGCAACCTGAAAGTTCGATGAATCGAAACGACCAGGTGCTTGTACCTTCTTTTCTTGGATCATGCCGCATTCGAGAAGAAATCTTCGACAAAAGGTTCGTACGAATAAGAGAGAGAGAAAGAGAGATGGATAGAGAGACGGATAAAGAGAGAAAGAGAGAGAGAGAGAGAGAGAAAGAGAGAGACTGCTGCTATTCGCTAAACGAGTGTACCGTGCGATCGAGCGAGTTGCGAGTCACGGAAAAGAAACGCAAACAGGCCGACAAAAGGCAAGCGACCGTCTTGATGTTTGCCCGGAAGAGAGAAAGAGAGAGATACTGATGTCGTTTTTCGCACCTACACATTGCGTTTCTGCGGGACAGAATGTATGTGTGTTTGTGAAAAGAAGCAGAGTGATTCGTTAAATACCGTGAAATTCACGGTACGAATTTAATCCCTATACTACCCCGACTGTGACTACACCATTGATACTTTGTTAAAATTAAATCGTTCAGATGAAAAAGCTTTGACAAAAAAGAGAAAAAATTCTTTGGTAAACTTTCGCTCGGTTAATTCGATTCTCGGGAAATATTTCCAAATTTCAAACCCCTAATCTTATGGTAATTCCATTAGAGAGTTGGTATTAAGGTTTAGGTTTTTTTCTTCTTTTTCATTTTAAGTAATTTTCTTCTTTGAAGTGAAATAACATGGGAAATATTATAATATAATTAAGATAATTATTATAATTTATATATATATCATTTTTTATAATATATTATAAAAATTTATTACATATAATTATAGTTAATATTATTTATATTAATATAATTAATGTAATTAATATATTATTAATATATCGTTATTAATAAGTTAGTTTCTTTTTAAACACTGCCAGATAAAGCAGTTGCGTCTGGGTTGCGAAAGAAACTTTTGGGACAAACTAATAAATTTCTTTTGAAAAATATAATCATAAAAACATAACTATCATGTGTTTACTTAAAACATTGTTAAACGATCGCTTCAATTGTTATAATAAAAAAAGAAAAAGAAATGATTCTATTTAATATACCTGATTAATGTAGCCGATTCTATTTGTTTTTCTTTTCGTAGATCGGAACGTAAAGATTTGTAAAAAATTCTTCGAAGATTAAATTTAGAATAAATTTCTGACAAAGATATTGTCCTCGATCTTTCATTTGAAAAAAAAAAGAAAATAGAAAGAAAATAGAACAAAAAAAAAGAGAGAGAGAGAGAGAAAGAAAAAACGTACGTGAAATTAATCGTCGATGTCGAAAAGATTAATTCGAGGAAGTATACACAAAGCTAGAACGTAGAAAGTTAAACTTTTATCGGTCGCTTGGACCGACGGGCAGAAACGACGAGTATTACGATGCGCAAGATTTAATCTCGTTATACATACGAAAAGGTTGTTCCACTCGGGAACACCTGGCGTATTTTAAAACGGGTCGCGCGAAGCGCGTAGAGAAATGCTTGGCTCGTTTCTTCGTTCAATAGACGTCGTCGTTTTCGATACATTTTGAAATTTCATGGCAGCTGTAGTATGAGAGAAAGAGAGAGAGAGAGAGAGAGAGGGGCTGTCCGACGTCAAATGTTTATTCGTAGGATTTTTCTCTTGAGGTATCTTAGAGAAAACTAAGGAAAAGAAAAAGATAGAAAACGATAGGATAGGAAAGAGAAGAGAAGAGAAGAGAAGAGAAGAAAAGAGAAGGTTGCGTCTGAAGATGAAGATGTGAGTGAAATAGGGGGTGTAGATAGGGGGTTGGTAAAGGAAATCGATCGAAATTCCGAAGATGATAAGAAACAAAAAACAAGAACGATATTTGAAAGGCCACTCGAAAAATAGATCGAGCAGCTCCTAGCATCGAAGACTTTCCCATACTTTTCGAATAACTCGAACGAGAATATGAGAGAGAAGAATATACATGGGATAGAAGAGGACGCAAATATTAGAAAGGTAGCATCATCCTTTTGCTACTTCGTGTTTCCCCGAGGCCGAAGGCGAAGAACTAACGCAGAATTTTCATAAACGACGATGCTTTTGAACTTCGATCTTCAAGGAAACTTCGCTTTTCCTTATAGCAGACGACCACCCACTAGAATGCAAAACGTAACGCGTATAAGTACAAAAATGCATGATCAGAATAAGAGACTTTGCTCGAGCAAAATACTAACAATAAGTTGCATCGAACTCGAGAGCTGTAATCTTCTCTCCCACCCTTTATCTACGTAAAATAGCCACTATGTGGTTTTTCAATTTCGAAAGGGCGATTTCCAAAGAAAATCGATTCTCCAAGGAAATATCGAAAAAGAAGGAAACTTTGATTACGTGATCTCAGAATAGCAGAACGAATAGGAGAAGGGGTGAGAGAGAAAAGAAGGAGAGGAAATTGTTTAGCCATAATTAGAAAAAAGAGAGAGAGAGAGAGAACATATGAAAGAAAAAAAGAGAAAAAAGAAAGAAAACGTAGATATTGAATTTCAATCGGAAACGCTTTTTCCTCGTTTACCCTTTCTAAAGAAGGGAAAAAGGAAAGGATAATGATGATGATGAAAGTAACGTGAGGAAAAAAGAAGAGAGAAAAAAGAAAAGAAAAACAAGAAGAAAAAGATGTGACGAGCATAAACGAAGGTGAGATGGGAGAAAGAAAGAAGATGTCGAAAAGAAGCACGATAAAAAGGTACAATATTAATCGCAGGTGTCTCAGTACGGCAAAGCAGAGATTAACCTCGACCCGAATATCTTGTGATCCTCTCGACGAGATAACAGTTCGCGAAAGCTATGGTAAGAGAACGAGAAGGAAGCACTAGTTCTAACGGTTTGCTTCCCCTTTCCTTCTCTCTCTCTCTCTCTCTCTCTCGCTTTCTTTAGTCTTCTTTCCTTTCAAATGACTCGTCTGTTTCATCTCTCTCTCTCTTTCTCTGTCTTTCTCTTTTATCTCAATCCCACTTACCACTTACTTGCCTAGCTTATTTATCTATAATTCGAATGCTTACGCATCGATTAACGTTCGTATTAATCTACGATGACGTTCAGCGAACAAATCTCGCGGTTATAGAACCTGTTACGTTCTCTCTCTCTTTCTCTCTCTGTCGATGTAACTAAGTAAGTACGTAAGTAGTGTAAATACTGACACACATAAGTAAGTACTTACTCAGATATTGATGTGGTTGCTCGATATTCTTCTTCCCTTATCCCTATATATACATTTTCTTCTACTTATCCCTCTATTTTTCTATGTCTTCCTCGTTTTAATCTTTTTATTTTATATCGATTGCTAACGATTAGATAATACGGACAAACGGATCACTGTCGTTCTACTTTTCTTTTTTCTTTTCTTTTCCTTTCTTTCCTTCGCGAAAACTTACTGTGTGAGAAAGTATTATGTCCTTTTCAATCTAAATAGGTAACGATGCTATATAACAGTGAGTAAGTGAGAAGAGTAAGTGAATGAATAAGAGTGAGTAAGAGAGAAAAAGAGAGAAAGAGAGAGGGGAGAGAGAAAATCATTAGGGGCGCCTACTACGAAGAGGAAATCATTGATTCAAGCGTGTCGAAAGAAAGTCGAAAACTCTTTCGCTTGATAGGTATAACGCTAAAAGCGTCTCTCTCTCTCTCTCTCTCTCTCTCTTTCTCTTCTTCTTTCCTTCTCTTTCTCTTTCTCTCTCTCTTTCTGTTCCACGTCCATTCCCTCTTTCTTTCTTTCTTTCTTTCTCCTCCTTCTTCGTTCCTTTGATCGCGCACAAAAATGTCCCTTTGTCTCGAGCCACAATGTGAAAGAGAGAGAAAGAGAGAGAGAGAGAAAGAGAGAGAGAGAGAGAGAACGAACGAGTGAGCCTTCCTTTCGAGTGGGCCAGCCCAACCTGTACTTTACGGCTTTTTCGAATGAAATTGGCCGACGACGAGGCACGTTTCGTCGCCCTCTTCTCATCTTCTTCTCCTTTTTCCATGACGACGACGACGACGACGACGACGACGACGACGACGACGACGACGACGACGACGACGACGATGACGACCAATGACGACGACGATGACGACGAATCTGTGTCTCAAGAACGTGCCGATGTCCCTCAGGCACGAAGGAGACAAACCGACTGCCATGCAAAAACTTAGGCAATTTGTTTCGCCTCGCGCGCATTAAATCGTTTCGAGAGTATATGTATATAAAACAAAGAGGTAGGTTGGTTGGTTGGTTGGTTGGTTGGTTGGTTGGTTGGTTGGTAGGTAGATAGGTAGGTAGAGAAAAAAAGAAAGAAAAATAGAAAAAGAGAAAGAGAGAGAGAGAAATTTCTAATTTTTAAATTTGTCCTATAGTTACATATATGCAATACTACTCTGCACGTTTATTCTTCTCTTATTTCTCATGGCGGACTTTAATATTTTCCTTCAGCGAGGCAATTCGGTAGTTGCCGCCGCTTCGTAACTTCACACAAAAATTACTTTGACCGTCATTCCCTCGAGTTTTCCTACGAACGAATATATATACATACATACATGTGTGTGTGTGTGTGTGTGTGTGTAGGTACACGTACAAGTATATTTACATATATGGCTTTCGGAAACTCTCTGGAAACTCGATGCTCGATCAAAGTTTCCACGAAAGTAGTAACCTTTTCGCGTTACGCTCGATTTATGCCCATTCTAACCTAAATATCTTACGTAGCGAAGACCACGAAAATTTTCGACCTTTTTCTTACTCTCCCCTCCCATCTCCTTTAACCCTCGTTTCTTCTTCTTTTTTCTTTTTTTATTAAAGAAATAAAACGAAGGTCGAAATGGCGACCGCCGGATTGTACAATCTTCAAACTGTGAATAAAGGATCAAAGTTTAATCGAAAGGTCGATATCCCTACGATTATTTCTTTTTTTATTCTATATACGATGGAAAATAAACTGGCGCAATTTTTTCTTTTCTTTTCTTTTTCCTTTTTTTTTTTTTTGAAACGGACATCGTAATAAAATAAAATTCGTCTCTATTTTGAAGATATTCTTTCTTTCCCAACATCAAAAAACGAGAAAATTTTAAACAGCGACGAAATAAATACCGTCAAAACAGCTTTTTCCTTTTTCGATCTCGATCTAAACATTATTCATTTACATATTTATTTAAAAATATCGTTTACGACACGAAAAAAATTGAACAAACAATCTTAACGAAAATATAAAAATCGTGTTAGAAAGGCTTATGGTCGTCCGTGCGACAGGTTTGTTCGCGTGCGGTCGCTCGCATAGTCCGTTGCATTCTTCACGAATGCAACGAGAGAAAGGGGAGACGAGAGAAGGCGAATAAGGAGGATGAGGATAAGAAGAAGGAGGAAGGAGGAAGGAGGGGGAGGGGGAGGGAGGGGAAGGGAGGGGAGGGAAGAGAAGGAAGAAGAAGAAGAAGCAGACAGGGCGGAACACAATGGAGCGAAAACCGGAAAGAGGTACGCCCACTTCCCAAAAAAATGGACCCTCCAATGAAAAGGGAAAAAGGTCGGTGCGCGCGCGCGCGCTCGCGCACGTCGCGAACCGGGACACCGATCGCCGCGAAACGAAAGGTGCGCGCACTGCCATTGGCCAGATTCCCATGAAATTCGAGCAGCAAATAAGGCGAATCCTCTATTCACGAGCAAAGGCCTCGACAATGAGAAAAATAAAGCTGAAATCCGTCCTCGTAGTTGCTTTCGGTATTTACTGCACAAGCCGACCCCCATGCTCTCTGTCTCTCTGTCTGTCTGTCTGTCTGTCTGTCTATCTGTCTCTCTTTCTCTTGTTTTTTTTTTTCTTTCTATCGAGTATATACGTGTGTGTATGTGTTTGCGTGTTTGTGCGGACGAAATTGCGTGCGAATCAAATCCTACCAATTATCGCCATTGCCCTTGGTAATTCGTCGTGCCACCTTCGAATTTAAATTTCTATCCATGTAATTCAGTTCGAAATTAAATTTTGTAATATTCTCTTTTTCTTTCTATATGTATGTATATATATATGTGTGTGTATATAACTTTGGATGTTTGAATAAATAAACATGAGAAATGAATTTTTGGAAGTTCGTTATATAAAATATATAAATCAAAGTACAAGTATCATTACGCAATAGTGCGTATAATTAATATTTTATTTTCTGTCACGTTAAAATATATTATTATTATTATTATTGTTGTTGTTGTTGTTGTTGTTGTTGTCGTCGCCGTCATTGTTATTATACACATCTCGTAGCTTAAATTTATTCTTTCCTTTTTCATATAAAACTTTTGAGATCAGAACGGTTCCCTTCGTTTATATCAACGATGACGTGTTTGGCGATTTTGGGGTGAACACGAGGATCATTTTTCTGAGTCTTTTTATCTTCGTATTGTCGGGATAACGTACCGGATCGTTCAGGGGTTTTAACTCTCCTTAAACCTTTTATTTTTTTTTTACTCGACGAAAAGAGAAACGAGGACTATACAATCTGCCGATTAACTTTGTACTTCGCCGATGTATCGGACAAAATTGTCGTTACGAGGGGACTCAACGCGTGCCAATCGTTAAGTCCGAATTCTCTGACGACACGTGGACGAACAATGACTCGTCGTTTACCCTGTCGAAGAAATTCATGAGCGGAAAAAAAATAAAAAGAAAGGGAAAGAGAGAGAGAGAGAGAGAGAGAGAAATACTCTCGTCTACACATATCCACCCGTCGTTAATCGTACTTACGACACTAAATACTCAACGACGAGGGACGTTTCCATAAAAATGATTGCGATCTCCCTTTCTATCTTTTCTTACCTCTCTTTATCCAATAAATATATTTAAAGTCTCGTCGTTTTAACGAACGCTTTTCGAAATACGTTTCTCCATTTATTCTTGTGAAAAAAAAAGAAAGAAAAAAAGATTATGTGATTTTGAAACTTTCATAAATAAACTCTCACTTATTTTTGTGTTAAAATCGATTTACATTATGATAATATGCAACTATAAATATATATATATATAATGTGTGCCACTTTCATAATCAACGAAATAAATCGTGTCTGATTTTGCAACGACAAACCGAACTGGAGGATAATAAACGTTCAAATTTATATGTCCATATTAAATATAAAATCAAGAATTAAAATAAATCTACTACGATGGTCTGTCCAATAAAAAATAAAAGAGCAAAATCGAAAAATAAAAAACATGAGAAAGAAGTTATCGCTTATACGTAAATGATTTAAACGTAATTAACAAGTAATAATAATCACGTAATAATCTAACAGATGTTTCAATAAAACCGACGAATTTGTTACATCTTTCCGTGTGTATATTCATAGCTAAATATAGACGATGGCCTTACGATAAGTTTTTCTCCTGGAAAGTGCAAGAACGTTCGATAGATAAGTGGGTCGCGAGACCTTTCACCCCGGATTGTCGTTAAATCGAATAAAACCTTATCGATTAATTCTCTACTCACGCTCTTTTTTATCTTTAACAGTTACATTATCATTTCTAATCGATATCTCTGAGGATATTATTTTTTTTACTCTCTCTCTCTCTCTCTCTCTCTCTCTCTCTCTCTCTCTCTCTCTCTCTCTCTCTCTCTCTCTCTCTCTCTCTCTCTCTCTTTCCTTCTTTTTCTTTACAAAAGTTTTAGGTACAGGTGTACAGAGATCGTCGTCTCGATGCAGTTACCGATTATATCGATTGGCCTTCGTCCAGACCTAAAACGATTTAAAGAATTTCTATACCCGTGTAAGAGATTTCTCTCTCTTTCGTTTTTTTTCCGTCTTTCTTGCATTCGCACGAACGATGATACGCAAATTGAAATTCCTTCTTCCGGCGGGCACCGTACTAAAAAGGGGAAAAAAAAAGAAAGAAAAAAGAAAAAGAAAAAACTCTTTTCCTTCTAAAGATCCGTACATTTCCCTCCCTTCTCTCTTCCTCCCTCTCGTCTCTTCGCCCTTCGTCGAGGTATACGCGATATTTAGTCGGACAACACGCAAGAAATGAAACGAGTTAACCTTGCGAAACGAATGAAATTGAAGTTTCCTATTTCTTTTATATAAATTCCTCCTTGACTTACGCGAAAGAGAATCTCAATCTCACGGAACGATCTCTGCTAATAATTTTTCGGTTACAAGCTAATCATTCGACATAATTATCCTTTCTATCTTCTACTTACGTAACGCGATTCTGTTATTTTCGTTGGTTTCGAGATAAAAGACGATCATAAAATAGTCGAAATCATAGGATGTGTCTCATTAAAAGCCCAACGGTAAATCAAAGATTCTTATTTCCTGATGCGTAACGAAATCTTTATATTTTTCGACTATCAAAAAAGCGACGACGATCGACAACGACAACGACGACGACGACGACGACGACGACGATGACAATAATGATAATGATAATGATATATAAAAAAAATAAGATTAAAAAAAGAAAAGAAAAGAGTATCCGAAAATCGAATTTCGCGTCTCAGGAGGAACGCGATCTTATCGTCCTTGTGGAACGTTATCTCGACTGGTATCTCGTCGGGTCAAAACGTGACCTTGCCGGTAATATAATAATATGGCTGAACGCCGAGGACGAGTGGGACGTTAGCGTAAATGCGTGTAGGTGCGGAAAGCAGGTAACCCTAGATGCTAGATGGACCGTCGAGATTAGTACGGAAGAAGAAGCAGAAAGAGGACTCCGTCTTCTTCTTCCTTCTTCTTACGAAAGGGAGAGAGAAAGAGAGAGAGAGAGAGAAAGAGATGCGTTTCTGAGATTTGGAACGGTCGATAAAGCTGACCGATGAGCCTCGAATTTTGAGGCTCCCGGAAGAATTCCAGTTTTTTCTTTTTCTTCTTCTTTTTCTTCTTCTTCTTTTCGGCTGCAATCTTCCTTTCGAAATGCAATAAAATGAATTTCTTAAAGGGTTACTCTCTCTATTTTAAGTTTTACGCTTAATATATTTTTCTGTTTTTATTTTTATTTTACCCAAGTTTAATTTCAAATGAGTCTAGATATAAGAAAATTTATCGTTTTATTGTGCAGTTTGAAATTAAGAAGAAAGAAGTCGAATCGTAAATTCTTTAAGCCGAAAAAGTTCGAGTCGAAGGATAGTTATCCTAGCTTTCTTAGCGTGAATTATACTTTGAATAGCTAATAAATTAACATATATATATATAGAAAGAACTGGAATGCGAAGGAATTTCAACGGCAAGTTCGCGATGTAATCGGGAATCGGTCGAGTGTGTTCGAGGGTGTGCGAGATATTCGACGCTTGTGAGACTAGTATCGTAGGATATCTATAATACTTGGGACGCCTACGTCATAATACAATTAAATATAGTTAACAATTGATGTGATTGAAAAAAGTACTATACAATTTCACGTTTTCGATGTTTATCGATATTTTATTTATTAGAATAAAAATATCGAATACGTTTCTAAATTCTTTTATTAATATCTTAACATCGTTTATCTGAAAAATGTGTAAGTATCGGTAGTCGATATCCAAATACGATAATACAATATACCTTAGTAATAACAGCTGACTTATGATCGATGTATATAAATCTCCAAAATGTCAAGTTCGTTGAATGATAAAATACGTCCGATGTTATTTTATATTAAAATCATAGATAGAATGTAAACTATAGTACTTTGTAAAATTTTGATGAAAAGGAATAAAAATAAAATCCATCCTGTGTCCTCGTCGAAAATTTGAAACGAAGAAAGAATCAGAGTGAAGAAATATTCGAAGCGTGATACTTTTCGAGTGGCACGGTTCATCGCGTTCGACAACGATCCGTTCAAGTAAAAAACTTGTTCCGAGCGACGACGATGAGAATGACGAGAACAACGATGAGGACGACGATGAGGAAGACGATGAGGAAGACGATGAGAACGAAGAAGAGCGTCGTACGTATGACTATCATATAGATATAGATACAGATATGTGTGTGTGTGTGTGTGTGTAGAAATATATATACAGATACAGATATATATATATATAATACACGTATGTATATATGTATATGTATTGGATGGTATCAAAACTCTCTTTCTCGTATGTACTTCTTTTCTCTTTTCAGCTTGAGCATCGAAGTCGCCGGCCTTTGACACATAGGTACGCTTTGCAAGTACGAGAGAGAAGAGAGAGAGAAAGAGCATAATGCAGAATAAGAGGAGAAAAAGAGAAAGAGAGAGAGACATATAGGGGGGTTAAAGGTTTTTCCTCTCGGGAAAAACGAGGCCAGAGCGGTGGCTCTTCTACTGAAAGCTGAAATCCAATACTTTTACCATTTCCTACGCTTTTTCCTCGCTATAGTCCAAGCTTTGCCTAGCGAGTTTTCGAGAAACGCGTTAGCGAGAGACGCAAAAGTACGATAGCAGGCAGGTGGCTACGATGGTTTTATGACGTGCTACTCTGTAGTACTTGGTAATAGTACCTACTGGTAGTTATGGTGCCCCGTTGATGTTGCCTGCACTACTTTCACTATTTCCACTGGTCTCACCGAGGTTCTCGATCGTTTAAAAGCGGACTCGAGCCAAACGGAGACTACGTGAATCGCTTTGTAACACTTTCACGATGCAATTACCTAGCGAGTTTGCCAGGGACTTCGTCGTCTAGAATAATACCAGTAATCATAATTAATTGGTCGAATCCTCGGCACCGATCGCGAGATTGCCTCTCAGTAAACCTGTACCTAACGTTCTTAGGTACGAGTGAAAGAGAGAAAGAGAAAAAGATAGAAACAGAGAAGTACCATCTTTGCTCAGCCACGATCATTTTCGTCTAACGGTTCGACGATTATCAAGCAGATCCGAGAATCGGATAGTGGAGACGACAAACGTCTAAGATCCGCGTTCTCACGTCTCCAACAATCTTGAGTTTAGAGCCGTACAAACTCACGTGAGTTGGATCGACTCTCTCGTTAAAACGACGACCCTGACTACTTTTCGAAGAAGAAGAAGAAGAAGAAGAAGAAGTTAAGCAGAAGTTAAGGAGAAAGAGAACGGAGAGAAATATCCACGCCCCGAGGACAACCACCATACGACGGAGATTAACGCGTCGCGTGAGTTTTTCAATTCGCGTTCTTCTCAAGGTCCTCCACCTTACATCTTCTCAACAATACTTTACTCAACGAAAACTTTCAGGTCGTAGATGCGTATGCCATGTTACGTATTATATATTATATATGCGTGGAAAATTCATCCCCTCTAGGGACACCTACAAATCCTTCTTCTAATTCCATTTTCAACGTTAAATTACGATGAGAAACGCGAGAAAAGAGAATTACACAAGGTCTCCTGGGTATCCCGGACTTTTCGTCGTTATACTTTATTTCTATCTTGTTTTTCATTAATTAAGTATACATAGATATACACGTAATCACGTAAAGTACCTACCAACCTATATTTATATTATTTTATATTCGGTTAATTAACAAATAATTCCTGTCTGTCGTTCTAAGTAAACAGCGTTATATAGGAATATTTCTGTAACTGTTTGAGAAGTTTCGTACGTTTGATTTAAGATTGATTATATTCGAGGAGACAAAATTTTTGTATGATAAAAGAAAACGGTATTTATTTAGCGGCATTCAATGAGTCTATTTAATATTTTATTTGTTATTATTGTCGATATATTTGCAAGAATATGTCGTCGTATTTTCATAGTATCACAACTGCAAAATATTGCGAATTGCTCGATAACGTCGTACGTAGACGCGCACAAACATAGACGACGATAAAACACGAGTTATGCTTCGGTAAACATGCACACACGTACACGCTAGACATCCTCCCCTTTTCTACGCTCGTCTCAGAGAATCGCGTTTGTAAAGCGTGCAGAGCAAAGCTTCTCTCCGCAAATTCTTCGGGATCATAACGCTCTGTTACGTCACGATCGAGTGTCCCTTTGTAAGGGACATATCTTTGTGCGAGCATCCATTGAGAGCTACATAATCGAATCACACAGGGTCAATGAAAGATCAACGTACCACCCAACGTAACGTCCTTATGAACATCGATACGTTTTGATTTCTTTCCGAAAATGATATATATATATATATATATATATATATATATTTTAACGTTACTTGAGATATATTTATAAATAAATCACAAAATAATATATTTAATGATAGATCCTTCCGTAGCTTTATCTTTTGATTTTTGATTTTATTTTGATTTTGATTTATTTATTTTTTTTTTTTTTCTTTGAAAAACGTCGAAAAATGTTTACTATCAGATTTGCGAAGAAGAATATCAGCTGCATTATCGACGATTTGAAATTTATCGATCATCGAAAATACGATACGTATGTTATCTATTATTACAACGATAAAGAATTTTGAGAACAACGAGATCGTTCGCAATCATCATTTATTTACCATCGCTTAACATTCAAAGGAATCGTAATAAACGGATGGAATTATAGCAAAGAGGATATCTCCCATCTATGTTACTACGTTCTTACGGTTGAAAAAGCAAAAGGGTCGCACGATAAAAAATTAATGATATTCCCTGTCGTCTCTCTCTCTCTCTCTTTCTCTCTAGCCGCCAAGAAAACTAGCGTTTCGACGATTCCTTCACGTTCGGTAGAACGTGACGAGCTACGCAAACCGAACTTAAATAAACTCTGTGTAAACGACAAGAGCACGCTACCTGTGTGCCAACAGGTAGAAAAACGGGGGAGGGGTTGCTGCCTCTTCTCTCTTTTCTTTTTTTCTTTTTCTTTTTCTCTCTTTTTTCTTTTTCTTTTTTATTTTTTAACCGACCACCCGTCATAAAGTTAGCACTCTACCTGATCTAGCGGGTTTTCACCAAGTAGCACGATGATAACGATCGACCGTCGAACATAACTCGGCTTTTTTCATGACAAGAGCATACCATGTAAAAATTCATTTTCTTTTCCAATCTATCCTTTCGATCAAAAAAGAATATATATATATATAAAAAAGAAAAAAAGAAAGCAAAAGAACCATCGCGATTTAAGCCATCAATATCATCCTAAAAATCGGCTATCAAAAAGAATGAATATCACGTCGACGGAAGATGAAATTTGAAAAAATTGTAAGCAAACAAAAATACTACTAACAATCCGTCGATTATAAAACATCGTTTATAAGTTACTATCAGATTGTGATACCATCAATTGTGTCGTCTTTCTATCTCACTTCTTTTTTCTTCTTCTTTACTTCATTTCCTCCATTTTTTTTTCTCGAAGGGAAGTACTAGAAGAGTGACTAACTCGGGAAGGAATGTTTTACCTTCGAAACGATCGGATGAGTCATTATTAATCGCTGAACCGTAACCTTAAAAATCAACAGAATCGTACCACGTTAGGATTACTCGAAACAAGATTCTGCGAACTTGCTACACGGAAGTATTAAGATTCTTCTAATGCAATTTACAGTTATACCTCGTATAAGATATATACATATATATATATATACACACATGTACATATACATATATATATAAATATTAAAGTTGCCATCATTTTCGTACCATACGTTATCCACGAATTCACTGTATGCAGAATGATAATCCCTTAATAACAGTTCGAAATCGTAATCACCCGAAGAGCCCTTCTCAAAGTTGATCTTCGACGGTACTGTTACGTTTGTTCGAGAGAGAACGTACGAAGGTCTTCCGAGGATTACGCGCAAACTTCACGAACGAAGAAAATCCCGTTGTCGACATGGCCGCCTTGGTGTTTCTACCGACTATGCAACTACGATGACGACGACGACGACGACGACGACGACGACGACAAAGACAACGAGAACGACAACGACAACGACAACGACGACGAGGGGATATGATCCGTCATTGGGAGTGTTTGTCCGCGCAAAATATTTGCGCGAAGAGCCAAGCTCAAACACCAGCGGCTCATCTACGAACTCTCATTCCTTGTACTGGTATACGTGTACTACCTAGCGCACGCGCGCGCACACTAATCCTAGAACAAGATCCTAGAACGTTTTCCATCAGGAACACGACGTTCTCCTGTCTCTTCTCACCTTCGACTTTTCTTTTTCTTTTTCTTTTTTGTCTTTCTTTCTTTCTTTCTTTCTTTCCCCCCCCCCCCTCTTCTATATATCCTAATGTATACTTATATAAATATATATTTGAAATATTCTTCGTCCTTTAACTTCGTGGAGATTTGTTAAATGATATACGCGTATGTCATTGTTTTCTTCGTTGTATCGCTCGATATTAACGAGATAACGGACGGACAACACCTGTCACACGTTTGTTTAAAGGACGTATCTCCTTGCAAGGTCGACGAGGATCGAGGTCTAGGAATTTCGGTAAATACGATTTCTGGGATAACGTGTCCTAAGTCCTATAACAAAATTTACACCAACTAGAGATAACGCGAAAGGTAGTGAGTCTAAATCGCATCGATCGTTCTTCCTTGTTTTGTTACGAATGAATTTTACAACCATCAACGACGTCTATTTTTCTCTCGTTGCTTGATAAATTCTGACTTTTAACCTAGAACGAACGCGAATGAAAAAAAAAAGAAAAAAGAAAGAAAAGAGACAGAGAGAAGGAGAAAAAAAAATTGTTCGTTTTGCAAAGTGGCTTCAATCGTACTACCAATTTACTAATTGTAAGTATGCGAATATTTTCAAGAGTTATAGATGCACGAACGCATGCACGCCGCACGTAACGCACTCATGCACGCATATAACGCACGCACGCGAATATCGACCCAATCGTATTTCGTAGAAACGGGAAAATAGTGGTACCGGGAAAATTTATTTCCTCCATCGAATCGAGAGCCTGTAATTCCCGCGCAAAATAAATTTTGCCCGTACGAGGCAAGACAAAACTGATTTTTGTCGACGGCAGGGAATCCGAAATATGGACCGCGTTTTAATGGAAGAGCGCGCTCCTCTCTCCGCTCTGAATCGCTCTCATATTCGTCCTGTATAACGCTGATGCGAGTACATTTCGCATTTTTCGCGAGGCAATTCTCGTGAAAGAAATTTCAAAGAAAAATCATCTCGTAAATATGAAACACTTGTAAACTTTAATAATAGTTAACTTGAAAAACGTCCGTTTACAAAACCGTATCGAAAAAACAAAATAAATAGAAAGAAGAAAAATGAAAAAAGAAAAAGGAAAGAAAGAAAGAAAGAGTAGAATCAAGTCTCGTGTCACAAAAAAAGAATTTTATTTAATTAAAAGAACGAATAGTTACGTATTTATGATACTATATTATTTCTTGTAAGATATATTGTTTGTCTTCTTTTTTCCTTTTAAGGACGAACGAATAGATTCGCAAAAATTAATTAAACATTGACGTTCGTGATATTGAGAAAAAAAGTGGACCTTCTTCCGTTTAACGTTTCGTGACATCGACGGAACGATTTGTTCACGATCGGGCGTGACGTCAACGACGATGCCAGGCATCGTCTTGACAGTGACCGATCGACCGTTTAAGTTAGAGAAATGCCATATGTTTTCGGCGAGTATCGTGTCACTAGACTAGTAACGAAAAAAAAAAAAAGAACGCGTTTTGAATTGACGAAAATAAAGGGAGGTAGAAAGAAAAGAAAAGAAAAAAAAAAGAAAAGTCGACGAATAAATAAATTAAATAAAAAAAGAAATTCTTTCCCATATTTTTTATACTGCATATACGTATTTCCGGAGATATATGTAATATAAAAAAATGTTTGATCATAGATAATATCTAAAAACAAAAACTTCTTCGTTGTTTGAATATTTATATACATAAATATATATAGACTTATATTTATTTGATATAACTCGTAAAAACATTCTTCAAAATGGATACTATATGGAGGAGAGAAAAAAATAGAAGCAAAATATAAAAAAAAGAGAGAGAGAGAGAGAGAGAAACAAACAAACAAATATTCATGATATCATTCTTTTACTGGAACATTGGTAAATTTATTGGAAGAATGTCCAGACGAGAAGAATGAAAAAAAAATTCTATATATTTTTACAATGTTTCTCGATGCGATATCCGAATAGGAATACAACTATACGTTATAAACGAAAAGGGTTGGAGAGATTCCCCATTGAATCGGCTAATTACGATACAGCAATACAGAGAATCACTCTCGTCAAACCGAAACGATGAGAAACGCGTGTCCATTGATCGGTCGACTCGAACAAAACTCTGCGTTCATCGCGATTCCTAGGGTTATCGAAGTGTTGCTCTTTGCTTATCAATCAAAAGCGAATTTCTAATGTATACGCATGTGTGTGTGTGTGCGTGTGTAAAATATCTAAATGAAAATATTTACATTAACGAAAAAAAATGAATGCATTATCGATAAAATATAACAATCGAATATAATCGAATTTTTTGATACTCGATTGTCTTTAAACTTTCTATTAATAGAAATAAAAATTAAAAAAAAGAAAAAAAAGAAGAAAAGGAAAATTAAGCAACAACAAAAAAATAAAAAAATGAAATATGAAGATAACGATACATTTGAATTATTTCTAATATTTCAATACAACGATCGAGTTATAAAATAACGTTATAATCACTTGACATATGTCATACCATATGTTTTAAAATCTCGTTAATCGAGATTACACGGTGTAATATCGATAAAAAAATATTGAATGATTGGAACTTTCTTTTTTAATAAAGTTTCGATCAATCTGAATCAATGTTGTCTTTGATTATCAATATCTGTTATTTATTCGTATAATTAACAAGTATGGGCGCGCATGCGCATGTGTGTATATATGTGTGATAAAATTTGGTTGGAATTATCCTGAAATATTTTCTAAATATATCGACGTACGAACGTATAAAAGTCATCGATGATACAATCATTGGGAGATCGTTTCTCGATAACAAATCGCTATTTCACCCTATTCTGCTATATATAAATATGTACGTACGTACATACATACATACATACATACATACATACATACATACATACATACATACATACATACATATATACATATGTACATATATATATGTGTGTGTATGTATATATGTACAGCGTATGATACTGACACGTCGTAACTTTGTCGTCGAGGATCTATCAAACTCTGACAATATGATTCGAGTGTATCGTAAATCCTTCGATATATAGCATAAATTGCGAATTGAAGCAGAGATATCACTATGGTTCGTCGATTTTAGGTGTTTCTCGCGTATCATGTAGATGTATTATATATAACTTTACGAGCTGCGAGATATTATCTGAACGTAAATGATGCAATTTAGTTAATTCCTATGGGGACTTTTAAAAGAACAGAAGATCATTATATTGTATTATGATATATATTAGATAACCGAGGCGATAGATTTCAAAGAATATAACGTTGGTTAGTTTTAAAAAGTCATTTTAGATTTTGTAAAAAGAAACAAAAAAAAAAGAAAAAAAAATGTAAAGGCTTAGAGAGATTTATGTTACTATTTTTTTCGTGAGAAAAAAATCGTTTGCTGTCTTCTTTGTACATTTACTTTTCCCATCGATGAATAAACGAAACGTTTGAAAAAATTTCGCTATTGGAAAGAATTATTTTTTTAACGAAGAGTCAAATTTTAATAGACGAGATCGAACCATTCTCTCTACGCATGATATATACATATATATATATTTATATATATACACACACGTATTGTAAATGTAATACCTGCGAAAATAATAGTGATCTGTACGTATCGAATTTAAATACGTATATAATTTAAATATTGCAAAACAACTGTTGAACAATCAATATTGAATTCTTCTTCAATCTCTCAATTTATTTTACATCCAATAATAAACTTTAAATCATTATTTCCATTATAACTCAAGGACATCAGCGACTCTCCAGATCTTCAAAGAATTCGTTAACATCGCCAAATTTTAAAAATCAATATTTGATTCGAACAACTATATTTTCGTTAATTATATCTTGGTCAAAAATATGCTTGATAATTGGAGTAATTTCTGTTGCTACTCCTGTTACTTTAAACTCTTACGAATGTGTTCTTTTTCCTTCACCTCATGATTAATTTAAGGGCTTCGATTCTACAATACTAAACGATGAAAACGATGATACAGGGAATATATCAGTCGTGCCAATTTCATCGTTAACAATGCTCTATATTATATAACCATAACCTAATAAAAAGTAACTAAAACCGCTGCCAAATTTAAAATTATAAAAACCGCATTTTTCTACCGATCTTATACATACATACATACATACATACATATATATGCACACGCAGAGATAGGAGTTACGAATTCGACTAACATAAGTCCCTTAACCGGGAGAACTAAAGCGAGGAACTAAACCGGTTTTTCCCTAGAGCGTACTCATAAGAGGGGGATTAATTTCGCGTTCGGTCGGTAAGAAGTACGCTGGAAAGAAAGAAAGAAAGAAAGAAAGAAAGAGAGAGAGAGAGAGAGAGAGAGAGAGAGATAAAAGAAGAGAAAGAAACGATTACAATTTTCGCATGGTTACGATGACAGTCAAGAAAACACGAGTTTACTGACACTAAATATCTTCTCTGAAAGCAGATTCGTATTTTTCTTCGAAGTAATAAAGAACAGAAAAAGAAAGGAATAATAATAACAATAGTAATAATAATAATAAAAATAAAATAAAAAAACTAGACTAGAAACAAGAAGAAATAACGAACGATAAAGAAATGACGACGAAGATGAAAGTGGATTAAAAAAAAAAAGTTCGTTAGAAAATAATAATAATAATAATAATAATAAATACACACACTCACGCAGAAAAAAAAACACACACACAGACATACATAGATACATACGCGCGCGTGTTATCGATCGTAGAAAAATGAAAAAATTAACTCACCTGTAAGAAAGACTCGAGGAGAGATGGCTTCTTGCGTTCGCTCGTCTAGATCCCGAAGGTTAGCGGGACGGATGATATTCCTCGTTTTGTCTGGTGGGTTTGTCAGTAGGAGAAGTAAGAAAAGAGGTAAGAACGAGACAGAGAATCAGATACAGAAAGAAAGAAAGAAAGAAAAAAAAGAAAAACCAAACAAAATCAAACAAACCAAAATAAAATTACATTAAATTGAAAAAAAAAAGGGAAGAGAGAGAAGAAAGAGGGAAGAAAAATAAGAAGGAAAAAAAAGTAGCGAGCGAAGGGACGAGGACGAAGACAAGGATGAAGACGAGGATGAGGATGAGGATGAAGACGAGGACGAGGATGATGAGAATAAGGATGAGGATGAGGATGAGGATGAGGAGGAAGAAGAGGAGGAGGAAAGAAAGAGGGGGTTTGGCTTAGTCGTGTCTACGGTGAGTTCGAAGGAACGGACGTACGAAACGTACGACGAAGCAAAGTCGTTTTCTCGGGCTCTGCCGCGAGGACAGGCGGTCGGGTTCGCGATTCGCGGAATGCCGCCCGAGCCGGCTGGCTCCGACGGGGCGCGCGGCCCGTGGAGAGGAGAAGAGGAGATGAGAGGAAAGGAGAGGAGAGGAGAGGAGAGAAGAGGAAAAAGAAAAGAGAAAGAGAGAGAGAGAGAGAGAGAGAGAGAAGAGTAGAACGAAGAGGAGGAGGAGGAGGAGGAGGTAGGTGCAGGAGGACGCGGGATGTGGTGGCGCGCGGAGAGCGAAAGGACGAGTCGAGGAGAAAGGTTTCTCTCCGTCTTCTTCTTCTTCTTCTTCTTCTTCCTTCTCTTCTTCTTCTTCTTCTTCTTCTTCTTCTTCTTCTTCTTCTTCTTCTTCTTCTTCTACTACTACTACTACTACTTCTTCTTCTTCTTCTTTTTCTTTTTCTTTGCACTCGCTAAGGATTTGGAAAAAACGCGACGAGTTCAAAGAGAGAACGCGGCACTACGTTGAAACAACAACGGTAATGACGATGACGATGACGATGAGGACGATGACAACGAGCCACGAGATTGCTTTGTAGCGATGCTGTTGTACGGAAAAGCGCTCTTGCGGACGAAGCCGAGCGCCATTTTAACTCGCGGCACTCGCGGTTAACGCGAGAGAAATGGGGGGGAGGGAGAGCGAGGAGGTGGGCGACAGGAGCAGTGTGGAGTCTGAGGGTGAAGAAGAAGAAGGAGGAGGTAGAGATAGAGGTAGATAGAGATAGAAAGGTGGACACGCGCGTGAGATCGGCACCCTTCTAAAATCGCGCACTTGGATCTTCACCTTCGTTCACTTTCACACTTGGTCGTCACGGTTTCACCCGAAAAGGACGCTTACAGAATAAACCGTCGTGATCCGACGACAAACTTCTTCGTTCTTCGATTCTTCGTTTTCTCCTTTCTATTACACCTCTTATTATACTTTCCTCTCTCTCTCTCTCTCTCTCTCTACATACATATATATATACATACATACATACATACATACATATATATATATATATATATATGTATGAAGAAACGACCTTCTTCGGCACGATACTCGACTCGTTTCTTCGCGAATTAAATCGTTGTCTATATACTTATTTCTTTTCTTTCTTTCTCTTCCGTGTCGTCTCTATGTTTTGACTTGTACTCTGGATTCCCCCCCTCTTTCTTTCTCTCTGTGCATTTAACGAGAATAATAACTCGATGGTGGTAGGTAGTTCGAGAGAGTCGCAAACAGTCTATATGTGTATATGTATATGTACGTGTGTGTATATATATATATGTCCCTATGCATATATCTATATATATATATAAAATACGTTCTCTGCGCGATCACCGAGAGACACGTCCGTCGTGCGCAGCGAGAGGACACGAACTGAAGCGCCGAGTAAACCCGAACCGAGACGAACTCGTGCGACAGCGACGGTGGTAGCGGCGGCCGACGGCGGCGACGGCGGAACCGAACGAACGAACGCACCACCAGCCGAATGTAGCACCGAAGCAATGTAGCGCCGAACGAAGAGGTCGCCCGGCTGCTATCCGCCGTACCGCTATTCGGCCATCTTACGCTAGCGCCGCCACCCGGGCTGCACCCTCTCTTCCCACTCGTCCACCATTTTCCTATAGCTGTCTCTCTCTTTCCCTCTGTCTATCTCTTTCTCTATCTCTTTCTCTCTTTCTTTCTCTTTCTCGCTCTCTCTCTCTCTCTCTCTCTCTCTCGCACACTCCCTATACCTATCCCTACTTCTTCAACTCTTCTCCTTCTCTTCTACAGAAAGATCGTTCGTTCGGCCGCGCTCTTCTCTGATCGCACACGATGCGTCTCTTCGACGAATGCCAACGACGATTTTTCCTCGATCCTTGCTGATTACAATTTATATCTTTCATCGAGTTTTTCGTCGAAAAAGAGTTTTTATCGTTCTTACTACATTTTCAAATTTTTCCTCTTTCTTTTTCACCATCTTTTCCCTATTTTCCACGAACGATCCTCTCCTCGTCCAAGCTCGTGCCGCGAGTTCATTGATTTTTTGAGCCCGTCAAGTATAAGTCGCGCGCATGCGCGCCACCGCGCACCGGCGTGACATCGTTCTCTTTCTCTCTCTCTCTCTCTCTCTCTTTATCCTTCTTTCTCTCTGTATCTCTCTACCTTGCTCTCTCTCTCTCTCTCTTGATTCTACCGATGAACCTATCGGACTTGAATTCCTGGTGACTTTCGCCCGCGGCGTGCCGCTCTTACGAAGAACAACTTCTCTCTCTTTCTCTCTCTCTCTCTCTCTTTCTGTTTTTTGCTGTCTATATCTAACGATTATTTTTTTGAATCTACGACCATATCGACTATCTATAAATTGCTACCGATCGAAGACTATATTTCTTTTGGTTAGTCTTAACTTTATGTACCAGTTGTTAGCGAAATGAACAATTTTGATAAAAACTCGAGAACTGGAAAAATGTTCTCGATTCTGTTAATTGTTGCACAGCGGGAATTAGTTCCGAGCTTCGCTTACAATTTATGTAATTAATTAAAAATAACGAAAAATATATTGACGTGATACGCAATAAAATTTGTTTCGATGCGAAAAAAAAAAAAGGAAAGAAAAAAATTTTGATCGATGTGACGGATGATTTCCCCATTGGCGATCGCAACTCCCTCTATTGTTTTAACGAAACGATAGTCGATCAAATTGATCGATAAACCGTCGCGACAGAACGCTTTTACCGCGTTAATCGTATTAATCGAAAAATGAAACTTAATGAAATTATTTATTTTTCATTTTTTTGTTCTTTTTACGCAAAAGATATAACCTCGCGATACATATTTTCGATCGCTTCGTAACGTTAAATAAAGATTTTACGAGCGATATAAAATATTTAAAACAAATGGAGTCGCGCCATTTCGTTCGGTCGTTTCGTTACAACTCATAAATATCCATTAACTTAGCGTGTTTAAAGGTTAATGCAATGAAATGTATTAAATAAGTTATTTTACAATTTTCATAAAGGTTCGATCAAACCAACGGAGAGATCGTGTCTCACGTACTACGTACTTGACACGTACACAACGAATATTCGACAAGTCAACGAACTTTTAGAAAAATCAAAAATATTTTTATCACATTTTTGAAAATAACTAATATTACATTTTCAAAAGTCCGCGAAATTTCGTCGAGAAAATTTGTTAATCTATGCGGATGTTACACGCACACATCGTTGGCGTAAAATCGGATTATGATTATTAAGTGACTAGTGGACAGCGGAAGCTGCAAAGAGATAAGCTACGTTAAGCTATCATTTTTCCGATCGACTCGACTTAGATATAAATTGCGGAAGGATGATGCTCTTCCTCTTTCGAACGGTTCATTTGTACATTTCACAAGATACCTTCAGGTATGTAAGATCGTTGATGTTCAAAGAAAATAACTTAATTTATGAAACGTAAAATGTTTCGAAATAATAAAACGTTTGAAATAATTAAAACGACGAAATATAAAACAAACTTATTCGTCATTTTATAAGAAAATTATATTTGATAGATGGATTATAAACGATTTAAAGCGAAATAAATTGATGTACATTCCGAGTTACGTGAATGAATTACGTTACAATCTCCGTATGTGCGCGTCCAATTTTCCTTTAATTTCCTTTTCTCGCCCAAAGATCGTATCTTCGCGCATTCACATTTATGGCGGATGATCTTTATAAGCATTGGAATGTTCATGGACGAGGATGGATCTCGTGGAACACACGCGTCGCTACTTTCTCTTTCGAACACATTAAAAGACACACCGAGTTTTGTATCGCGATGTAAGTAAGTACGCGCGTATGCAATAAACGGCATTTCGTTTCTTGAGTATTAAAAGAAACGATCCTTTATCCAACCCATGTATACTTACCTCATACAAATTGCAATATTCGTTTTCACTGGAAAGAAGTAAAAAAAAAGAAAAAAGAAAAAAAAAGAAAGAAAAAGAACGTCAACGTTCGAACTGCGCGCCCTTTGACGATATTCATCACGCGAGTCAAACGAAGATAAAATCTTTTGGGGAACGTCGAGAGAAAGAAGATACAGAAATTTCTTAAATTTAACGTAAGTTAACGATGATCGCAGTAACACGATTCCTACGATCTCTGAGCGTCATTACCGATACCTCGACTCGTCGTCAGCGGAAACAATAAATTTAATAAGTGGAACGGATAGGTCGGAAAAATCGTAGATAATGCGACTAATCGTTATCGTGGGGTTGCATAAATAGAAGATGAAACTGGTTGTTGAGTGATTAGTTGTTAGAAAATAAGGTGTCTTTCGAGATCTTTTCTATCTCTCTTTCTCTCTCTCTCTCTTTCTCTTTCTCACTCACTCACTCATTCGTTCACTCTCAGCTTACGGAGAGGAGGTAATCGGCCGAGTCGAGCGATCGAGATTCTCCTCCGGCGTCTCCCGGCAACTCTTTCACTCTTGATCTCTCTCTCTCTCTCTCTCTCTCTCTCTCTCTCTCTCTCTCTCTCTTTCGTTCTTTCTCTTTCTCTCTTCTTCCTTCGCACGCCGACACGGCACCGTCGCGTCGGACGGCTATTTCCGCATGACATCACACCGCCCGCATTTAGGAGCAGCACGATTTTTTCTTTTCTCGTCAGTCTACATTGGTGGCCCCGTAGAGACCTGCAAGGTCAGCCTCTCTCTCTCTCTCTCTCTCTTTTCTACCCATGACTTCGAGATGCGTCTCCTCTCGATCGCTTTTTATTCCCTCTGATCTTCCTTCTCTTCCGTACCCCTAGCCGAGTCAAGTGGAATCAGTACCATTGATAAAAACTCCTTCCTTCCGTTGCGGTATCTCTAAAGGATCGAGAGAAACGGCGAATAATCTCGGGAATTCGATTTCTTTTCTTCCTCGTTTTGAAAATCTTTATCGAAGAAGAAGGAGAAAAAAAGTTTTTACGGAGGTCGATATCGTTCTTGATGGAATATCGACATTTAATAATACTTAATATTTTCCTCTCTCTCTCTCTCTCTCTCTCTATATATATATATATATATATATATATATATATATATATACTGTATATGTAAGTATATAAGTATGTCTATATACCTACATGATCCACACGTATATACAGATATACGTAGCCCGCCATTTTTTCAACATTTAAGATTGTCGGGAGGTCCAAAATGAGTCCAAATTCCATTGGCAAACGTACTTGCTCCTACCTTTCGATGTATAGCACGTGTAATTAGGTTTCGTCGATTACGAAGGGAGGAGTTATTACAAGCACAAGTATTTCTTGTACAACGTACGTTTAGCCCTACCACGATGCAGATAAAACGTATATATCTGCATACATATTGCCACTTTTCTTGTAGCCTTGTAACTTTGTAAGAGATATATATATTAGTATATACCTGATTCCTCGCTTTAGTTTGATCGTTCGCCAAGATAAAGAATAATCTTTTTGCTCGAATAATTGAAGTACCTACTTTAGATTAGTGTGGTAAGGACAACGTTTGAAGGGACGCAACAAAAAAAGAAGAGAAAAAAAAATTACAGAATGTCATTCCATTCGCTGGGAATTAAAGGATCAAAGGAAAAAAAGAAAAGGCACCTGTGTATTTAAATACTTATGGCTCCGTGTTTGTGTGTGTGTATGTGTGTGCATATGTCTGTATGTAGGATCGTGTATACGAGATAATATTTTCGCTTGGCGTCGCTTAAAACTAAACAGTACGTACTTTTTCGGTAAGCCTTGCAAAAACGGCGACAATATCAGACGAAATCAAGAGAAGATCTTTTTTATCTCTCTCCCTCTCTCTCTCTTTCCTTCTCTCTCTCTCTCTCTCTCTCTATTTCTCTCTACCTTCGCTCGTTCTCTTGTCGAGATGAGGCGTAAAAAACTTTATTAATACCGAAATTGTCCAGGAAACTTCCGCAATTAGCCGGCTCGCGGAACACGAGGGCTTACGTGTTTTCTCTCCCTATCTCTCTCTTTCTTTCTCTCTCTCTATTTCTCTCTTTCTGTTTCTCTTTCTCTTACCCGTTGATACAACCGGCCGAGCTAATCTCGTCTTCGGTACGTCGATTCGCCCTAATCGAGAAATAATTGTATGAATTTGTCGAGAATACTGCTCGTCGGCGTATATAAAAAAAATAAAATAGAAAAAAAAAAGAAAAAAGAAAAACAAACCCACTGTGTGCCGCTATTTCGAACGAACTTTGTCTTTTCTGTTCTATCTCTCTATCTTTCTTTCTCTCTCTCTCATCAGGACAATGGAATTCACGAGACAAAAGAGGCCGCTGCCGCTGTTCGTTCCCCCGTTTTATACCCGTTTATAACGTTCCCGCGCTAACTCGGTTAGTCGTTTGTTAGCGAAATTAGAAGCGAGCCAGCGAACGTGCGCGCGCGCGTTCACGACGACCAAACGAAAACCATAATGATTCGTTTGAGCCTGTGAGTACCTATTTTAGTGACTTCTGCTTGAGCTCGTTTTGATTCCACAATACGATTTTTCTGTTCCTCTTTGTCCTTTTTTTTTTCTCTTTATTTCTTTTCTCTTCATCGCTAGTTTTATACCTAGTCGAATACGAATCTATTAAAAGGTTCGCTCTTTCTAATTTTCTTTATTAAATAATTGCAATTTCTCGAATATGTATAATGCGTAAGTTCGTGGTAATATTAATTGTCAAAGAGTTGATAAAAAAAATTGATTGGTCGGTTATCGAGTTAGATAAACAAAACAAAAAAATGAAACATTGAGACGTCTAATCTTCACTTTTTTTAATTTTCTTTTTTAAAAAATTACTATATCTCAAATAGTATATAATTAATAATGAATCTCTGAAAGTACAAACAGATCTTGAAAGTACAAAATATTAAAAGAACAATGATTAAAAACATCTTTTTAAAAACATGATCATGAATATGATTGCGGGAAGTGTATTACTTCGAAAAATTCTCTTCTAATCGATTAAAAGCCTTGGATGCTTTTAAATGTTTCCGGGTGCCATTCGATGAAAAACGGAAGAAGAAACAAGATCGTCGGATTAAACGGTAAATCGATAATCATCATTAGTCCATAAATTGGAACCAATTGCTCATCGGTATCGCATATCCAGAACAAGTTAAAACGCATACATAGATCGTATGTATCGATTATGATCTAGATTTTTTTTCATAGTACATGATACTTAAGTAAATGCCAAGGAAGAGGATCTTCTGATCCTTTTTGATACACGAACTTTAGAATGTTCTTTGTGATATTTATAAGAATCGGTCAAGAGAAACCTTGGATATGGGTTCATCATTGCAAAGTAGAAAGAGAGGAAAAGAGAAAGAAAGATACACACATATATATATACACACACACACACATATATATATAGAGAGAGAGAGAGAGAAGAAAGAGGAGAGAGGAATCGATCGATTGATTTTTTCGTCACGGCATCGTCTCCTCGCAGGTGGAAACGAGTCGACTAGCAGCCTCCTCAAAGTCTCCACCATCCTTTCCCTCCTCCTCCTCCTCCTCCTGATCTTCCTCTTGAGAAATTCTCTCCAGTCATTGACTACGAATTCCACCGATATTCGAAGCGAACCTTGCCGCTCCGATTAATGGCTTTTTACGCGCATTACTATCAGCCCCGTGACAGATTGAGAGCGATCTTTTTTGTTTAGGTGTTTCTCTCTCTCTCTCTCTCTCTCTTTCTTTCTTTCTCTTTCGCTATCTCTATCTATCTGTCTCTTTTTTTCTTTCTAGACGTTCCCGGATTAACATCGTCCTCGTAAAACGCATACGAGACGTCGACTTCATCGCGGAAACGTAATCGATGTCGGTCTTTAATTAATATCTTCTTATTTCTCTCACTTTTTGTCTTGCCCGATATAAAACATTAAAATGGGAAAAAAAGCCGTCGTAAAATAAACGTTTTACATTTATTCGCGTGTTTTCCCATATCGCCTCGTCTCGTTCGTAGATCCTACGATCACAAGTATCCTATCTTTAAATATATCCGCGACCTTTTTATTCCATAATAATTTACGCCCAAAGATTACTGAGAAAGGATGGCGCTGATGATATTGGTATTGGTGACTCGAATACAAAACAACGACTTTCTCTCGACGATCTTTTTCTTTTCTTTTTTTTTTCTCTTTCTTCTCTCCCATTCCTCCTTCGAGAGGAGTTCTCTTAAATCTCAAAGCTACAATGTAACGCAACGCGGTCTCATACTTTTAGGCTTCATAAAGCATCGGGTCAGAAAACAAAACGTGGAAGAAAGAGTGGCACCCCTGGATACAGGCTCGCGGTAGACGAGAAGATGGAAAAGGGATTTTTTGTAGATGTCGTGGACAGACAAACAGAGAGAGAAAGAGAGAAGATAGAGTGGGAGGATGAAGAAGGGAATAAAAAGAAGAAAACACGCTAAACGTGGAACCAGGGAGGTCATAAAAATCCGAAGCGCAGGTATAAAGCAACGATCTACAAGTTCGTGCGAGAACGATCCTAATCTCTCTTTCTGTCTTTCTTTTAGTCGCTCAAGGAAGAGTAAGAGAGCCAAAGGCGGAAAAACGAAAAAGTAGCTTCGAAAGAAAATAACCCCTTGCTTCGCCAAATTGCCAAGCGAATTCTTTTGAATTCGTTTAGAAAAATCGACGCTTGTAGCGACCAGCAGGAATAGAAAAAAAAAGAAAAAAGAAAGAAAAAGAGGAAGATGCAGAAGAAGCAAAAGAAGAAGAAAAGAAAAAAGAAAAAGAAGTGAGAAAAGCGAATTCGGGAAGAAATGTCGAGACGATCCTCGGCTTTATCGTTTCGCTCCGAATGTATCCAGGAATCGCGCGAGTTGAGCTTTTATTCGTCGTAAATTTGCCTGCTCGTAAATTCGGTTCTGATTCGTCGTGTCTGACACAGTAGTATTCTCTATTTATGTTTACCGGTCTTTCGATCATATATTCGTCGTACGGAAGTGACGGTAAAAAAGATACTGGTAAACGGTTGATACGTCATAAGCGTTACCTTAGCAGGTAATTAATAGACCCGAGAGGTTTCGATGTTAGGCTCGTTTGCTAACGGTCATAAATTCTCTACGGAAGGTCGAGAAACGAGCGACGCATAAATTTCACGTATAGGCCATGACACGGTACGCTTGGGAGAACGCAGCGCGTAACGCGACGGATGGATGGCTTACGACGATTCGATTTCGCGAATCCTCTTGAACGCGAGAACGAGAATACATTACTGGAACCGCGCGTTAATAGTTTCGTAATCGAATAAATACTGATAAACGACGACGATGATGATGATGATCGTTTGCAAGCGACTTCCGAGAGAAATTGTAACGAACTCTGTCGGCTCGACTAAGTAACCGCTTGAGTTAACGCGAATTTAATTTAAAGTTAATCGGTATTTCATTTAAAATATGGAACCCCCTTCTTGCTCCACCCTCTACTTCTCCTATCCACTCCCACCTCACCCGCCCGACATAACGTACTTAAGTTTCTCATCATCGGCCCAGACGACGGCGAACGACTGTCTTTAGTTTAATTCCTAATATCCGCACAGACGTTATCACCGACGGATACGAAGATTCGCCGCGAACGTTTAATTAAGAAAGAAGTAAAAAAAAGATAAGAAAGAGAGAGAAAAAAAAAAGAAAAAAAAGAACGCTCGTAGAACTTGGCTTTTTAACGCTTCCTCTTTTGTTACGTCCAGACGTCAAAAGTTTATTGTTATGTTCGTTTTGCACGTTAAAAAGGAGATCGATGACGCGCATCGAATTTCTTCCATATAACGATTGTCGATATCTGTCGAATTAAAAATCAAACGTGAACGGAAAAATACGATCTAAACGAGGAAATAACGATTACGCTCTACGTTAATTTATTTCTTCTTGAATCTTGCTTTCTTCGATATCACCGCGGCGTTCAATGGCGATTTAGGATTCGATTGATTTTTGTGCTTTTTGCTCTCGACGTGCTGAGCGAACGTGCTCTCCGAGTTCAGCGACAGATTACACGGTGCGCAATAATATTGACCTGCAAGAAGCAAGAGCATTAATTTTTCAAGACTTCCTTGGGATAACTTAACAGAATAATTATACTTACCCGAGGGTGTTCTGTAAATGGAATAATCTATGGGACCTGACGAACTCGAAGCGTTTTCATTTTCAGAAACTAAAAAGGAACAAGAACAAAGGAAATAAATGTACGTGCTTTCTTTCGATATTACGAACGAAAGGAAAAAATGCTAAATGAAAGAAATGCCTCGTACGTAGTTCAGGAATGGGTAATCCGTTGAGTCTGAGCATTCTCATGTGCCTGGCACCACGCTTGTGTGTTTCTAGTTGATCCTGGCGATTCGCGGAGACACCACAGAGATCGCAACGAAGCGGAGTGGGATATGCCGGGGGTGTGTAAATGGGAGTCGTGGTTCCTTGCGGTGACACCATGATGTTACCGTCAGATACCACGGCTGATGTTCCTGGCACTTGCACGTCCTGTTGAAAAGCCATGCCTATTCCATATCGACCGGTCGAGTCTACGTGGTTGTACTGATTTTGATTCTGCGACTTTTTCGGCCTGTAACGTTCAATATCGTAATGATCGAGCTCGGTCGAACGTTCTGTATGATAAGGATCGATCGAAACGAGTCAGGACATTTCGATACCTCGAACGAGGACCCCCATGGGCTGCTCTTATATGTTTCTTCCCTGCGTAATGTTGTGACGCTTCGATTTGCGACGAGAACCAGGTTTTACAGATCTGAAATGAAAATTATTTCAAATTTTGTTACGACGATCGGGTTATTATTCCCAAAATTCTTGCTAAAGAAACGAAAAAAAAAAAGAAAAAGCTTACGTCGCACCGATTTTGCCAATCGGTCGTACTACTGACTTGACCGTCTTCCGACTTCTGTTTTTTCACGCTTTGATTCAAAAACATGGAAACCTTCTTCTGATGAGGCTTACCGTCGTAATGCAATTTCGCTTGAAGGGTGGAGTTCATCTGAAAACGTCCTATCGTTTTTATTCGTCCGACTGCCCTCGTTGAGCCGCGGATCAAATTTCACGGAAGTTAACAGATAAAGAAATCTTACCACCGCGTTGCAAAGATCGCACTTGAGCGGCTTCATTAACGCCGACAACTCCCTCTGGGCACTGGCAACTTTTTCTGAGAGAGCGAGAAGCAAATAAACAAATATAAAGTAAACATTTGTTTCTCGGTGGAATGATTCGCGCAGTAAAAAAGAAAAGTTTGTAAAAAAGGGAAGAAAAAAAAAATATGAGAATAAAAGAAAGAAAAAGGAAAAAAGAAACAAGCGTAAAGCCGTTTTCACGCGAACGTTTTTACGATAATACGGAATATACTATCGTTTTCATCGGACGGAAAAAAAATATATATATATCGATTGCAATGTTTCTATTCGAAAATATATCCGCGATCTATTCAAGCAGAAAAATATAATATCAAAAAATCTACTCCAATTTTTTTCTCTAGGCAAAGGATCAGTTGATGATAACGTGCGACATATACGATACGTATTCGTCATGGATCAAACTACAATTTTATAGATTCGAAAGAATTTTCACAAATTCGACGAGTGATAATTCTCCTGCGATAATCAGACGTTGTTATTATATTCGTACGGCATATATATTTATTTTATATATAACATCCGATAGATATAAATGCAACGAATGTACGTGTGAATTCGTTTAATTCGTTCGATCAAACCTTTGTTAAAAACGATCTATTAATAATAATGGAGAAAATAAATCAATCACCTGCATCTTGGGCAGGATCGATGAACTCGTTCTTACGCTTATAATACTTATTCTTCGGTTTTGATGATGGCTGAACCGCCGATACTTGAACGACCGTATTAACAGCTGGTCCAGCTTTGTACGACGTATCGTACCATTGCGCATACATGTCTGCCGAGGTATCCGCCTCCGTAGAAATCCACCATGGTATAGGTTGTTGTGTCGGTGTTTGCGGTTGCATCGTAGGGTGCAGAATATACGGAGTTGGCACCGCTAAATTTGGAAGAGCCGTTTGTATCGTATTCGGATTTGCCGCTGTCGAGCTCGTTATCGTTTCCGTTGTAACCGTTGTTAACGTCGTTGTCGTTATCGTTGTTTCTACTGTCGGTTTTTGTTGTTCCCGTTGTTGTTGATTTTGTATACCACTAGTCGTCGACACGGCGTTCGTCGATGAAATTATGGGAGGTGGGGGTGGCGGGGGCGGAGGTAAGAAGCATTCTAATCCTAATTGTAACAAAACAATTATATATATTGGTTATTATTTTCAATTGCATTCTTGACCTCTTCCGTTGTTCGTACGATATGATATATCGTGATCTTAATTAAACTGTTGCTTTTTCATTCGATACGTCTATGACGTGTGTATGTGTATATATATATATATATATATAAATAAATAAATTCCATTTAGGTATTATATTTACGAATGATATTCATTTCGCTTTGTGACTTTAAAACATTTCGCGTTGATTTAACTGTCGAATCCGTCGAACGAAAAATCATTTTGTAATAATATTGAAATTCTAAATAAATGTTCTTTTCTTTTTGTTCTTTTTCTATTTGCCAGCGATTAATTGTAAGTTTAAATACTCGAACAATTCAGTTAACACGATAAATTTCGATAATCCGAGCAGCAAATCGAAGGGATTCGAAATGTTGCAAATATACTTAGATTAAATACGATGCGATGCAATAGGAGGATGCACGTAGAGGTATTTACCGTACGTAAATTGCAAAGTGAAAGGTTAATATTATTCTCCGTTTCGAAAATGTTTCATCGATTCGATCATACGCGATACTTGCACGATGAGAACAACGTGTGTATAAAAATAAACGTAAGTTATATTCAAAAATTCATTTTATTTTTTCATTTACTATACTAAGATCTTTTATTTCATTCTATAACGTTACTGACGAATTTGCACCGTTCTAACTTGATTTTATCGATTTTAACAATAATAATAATAATAACAATATTGATAATAATAATATCTCGAACGACTTCCTTTTAAATCTTACTGTGACTTTAATAAAAGTAATCACTGATGGCAACAGTATCAATGGTATCGATACTATCGTATACATTTCCCTTCAAAAGGAAAACCATGGGATAGGGGAAACCATTTATTTTTTTTTTGTTTTGTTTTGTTTCAAATATGTATCTCGTTTCCTTTTAACACGATAAAATCAATGAAATATACACTTTCAAAATAGATACAACGGAACGCTCGAAATATTGCGAAAATATATCCAATTATAATTTGTGACATTGCAAAGATACATCATGTATAAAAATTATTTACGTTACTAAACGACCTGCTATAATCAACCTTGCAATGTGCATGTTTCGATGACGTAAACTTTTCTGTTTCTTTTTTTTTCTCCTTTTTATTTTTTATTCTCGTTCAGAATAGAACGACCGATAAGGAAAATATCCTTGAAAAATATCTTTTCGTGAAACAAATTACCACGATACGCTCGATTCAATGTGATAAATGATATTCGTGTTTCGAAATAATCGCTGTTTGGTAGTACGTACTAACGCACTGGCTCGAAAGCCATATTTCGAACAAACTACGGGGACAAATACACGTTCGGTGGTATACATATACCTACATAATTTTATATATATATGTATGTATGTATACACAAACACATATATACATACATGGACATACACATACGTCTGGCAAAGAACAGCCGCCATTAGTTCTATTCTCTAATGCTCCCGAATTGTACTTACCTTTTGTATATATGTATGAATGTAGATGTGTATATACGTATGTATGCGTGTATATGTGTACGTTGTCAAAGCACCTTTGTCAACCACACGTTTTGTAGTCTATGATCTAGCCAACTGCTTTTGAAATCGCTTTGCGATCTGCCTTCCTCGGTTCAAAATAAGAATTTGCTTATTTCACGTGAATGCTTTCGTTATTCGCACACGATTTTCTATACCCGCAGCTTTAAAATACGTATTACGTTATTCTAACATGCTCTAACGTTTCCTTCAAAATAATTAACTCTTGAAATATTAGAAAAATTCGAATGACGAAGTTAACGAATATATTATCGATAATGATAAAATTGTTATTATTATTATTAACAAATTATTATTAATGTTTGAATAATAATCTATAATATAAATATTGTTATTACGTTTAATAATAATTTATAACATAAATTATCATAAAAATTTTCATATAAATTTATTAAAATTTATAATATAAATTATTATTAACAAATTATTATTAATATTTCAAGCATTAGCATATCGCGGAATAAATTATTATTATTGTTATTGTTGTCGTTGTTATTATTACATTATTATTATTATCATTTTACGGTGAACGTGTATGATGTTCAATATCTTATAGAAATATTTAAATAAATAATAATCGATGTGCTAATTAGAGCAAATCAATAATCTATTATCAATTTTTCAACGAACGACCGAATCGTGCGATTGTAAACGAATTATTATACGTATTATAAAATAAATAATACTTCACTGTGATTTTTATCGTATCATAAATTTTACGTTTACGAAAAAAAAAAAACAAAAACAAAAACAAAAAAGAGAAAAAAAGATTTGTCATTGGTCGTGAAAGTGTTAAAAAATCCGCGCGAAAAACGAACGATTTTAAATAAGTTTTCGTATTTAAAAAAAAAAAAAAAAAGAAGAAGAAGAAAGTAAAGGATTATGTTCACAAACTTTTTTTTTATTTATTATTATAATTTTATTTCCGTTCGAGGACACGTTGGAATAATAAAAATTTGATATCGATAAATTCAAAGTGATCGTAAATTCACGGGAAAGATTTTGTTTTTCTACGAGTAAAACGAGCAATAATAGCGCACGCGTATACTTCTTTGAAAATTAATTGAAATATTTTGTAATTCATTGTATATGCGTACATATATACTTATTCGAATATTATCTAATATAGCTCGTATCAAATATCGTCTTACGTAAATACAGAGACTCGTAAAACGATTAGAAATGAATTTACAACAATGTCGGATTAGCAAGTCATACGTTCTCAACTGATTCGTAGAATTATGGAAGCCGGTTATGGGAACGTGGGAAATACTCGAACGAGTACTATTTATAAAGTTTACTCTTTTTTTCTTCTCCATAGTCATGCGTTAATGACAAAGTCGACAATAGAAGAAAACAAATTAATGAAAGTAAATTCGTTGATGGAATTATTAAGGTTTGTGTACATGAAAAAATTACAATTATATTTGTACAGATCCTAAAAAACATCTCTCTTTCTCTTTCGTTGATACGTATTTATCGATGCACTTTACTTACACGAAATCGTCACTAAGAAAGGAACTAAGTAGTACTTACTTATGTACGAATCCTATTCGTCCAAAGATCGAACGACCCCTACGAATTATAATAGCGCTAGTTCTATCTTTCTCTCACGATCGTAATATGTATCATTAACCTCGAATATTTGTTGACACTAACGAAGGAAGGATGGAGGAAAGGTGTAGGAAAAACGCCACACAAGTAGTGTGAAACGTCAAGTGCCATTCTAAATAAATAAATTGAGAATAAAAACTCACCCGGTACTTCTGGATTCTTTATTATCTTCGCGCTAGACATTTTGCGAGCCCCAATATCGATGCGGTTTCTATTTTTGTCGAAGGAAGCTTGACAGCGCTACTCTGCGTTTATATTTTATATATATATATATATTATATATATGCACACACACATATATACGTATATATAATGTGTCGATAAGATCTTTTTTTTTTGATTTCACTCATGAGATTCACTTTTCAAATATGTCTCATCTTTCACCATGAATTTTTGGAGGGAATTCCTTATCGCAACGAGTCCATAGATTGACACACCGGACTATGATCGTCTATAGGAATGAAAAATTTGTGAGGTTAGATGATTTTGACAAGCGACCTGACGACATTGCGCGATATTGACCTGCGGTCCAAGATGGCCACCGATACTACGCTCGTCGGCCGTGAACTATCATCTTTTCAAAGAATTCCGAGTATTAAACGAATATTCGATGTACGCTCGAGCCTCGCTCTCACGATAGATGCCGATGGAAGAGAAGATCGAGCTCTTAAAATGTCTTCAGGAAAAAATTTGCAACGGCGAAGATATGATAGATCGACTGAAGATCATGGAGGAGGTTAATGGGGTTGATAAGCTTGTACGGAAGATACAGCAAGAGATAAGATTCTTGAAAAAGGTATCTTCTTAATACGTCTTCAAATTAAGTTTTTTACAAATTTTCTACGTTGTTATGTCACGATTGTTTTGTATTTTTATAAAGGTACAATCTACAGGAAATGTAAAGAAAGAACATCTACAAAGTACAAATTTGATTCACCTTGACGCAATGGTCATGCGTCTATTTAACTCCAAAGAACCAATCAGCGTTATGAAACCTTTTAAATACGAAAGGTCAAGATTGGAGATAGATATCGTTTGTATGAGCGGAGGATCTTGGGTTAAAGTTATTGCTAGAAACGCTAAAGCCCTTACTTTAATTTCGCTTGGCAATGGTGAATACGGTCAAAAGTCCGTTTTAGATCAAGCAGAATCTTATCTGCAATGTGCCAAGCATCATCCGCATTTATACAAATCACCTGAAATTGTATTTTATTTTGCGTACGGCATAGAAATAGTATTAGCAAAACGTTTGGAATCCATGGGTATTGTCGTGGAAGGCGATAGGATAAATAGTTATAAAAATGAAAATAGTGAGATAGAAACGGATGAAACTCTATTGGTTCCATGTCTCAACGAAGAGACACAAACTGAAGAATTCAAAGAAAATCCTGTTCTCGATATGGTGAATTTAAGTCCGCCATCGATTACAGAAGAGATTCAAATTTTGAATTTAGATGTTTCAACGTTATTGGCATATGTTTCTAATATGACAAACGGATACAATCATTTTATATACAGGGAACCGTTATTAACGCAACAAGCTGAAATGGAAAGAAAAAGACCTGTTAAACCGATTCTAGAAAAATTATTTAAAGGAAAAACCTTTGTTATTTGTCGAACTGCCTATGACAACTTTATGAATATCATAGATGTAATTGGTGGTCCTAAAGAGACAGTAAGAGCACACGAGTTATTAAAAAGGGTGAAAATTGTAGATGATGTACAAACAGGTAGGATTATAGAACAATTAAGTTTAGGTGGAAAAATTAAAGATAGATCGCGATTAGTTTTCGCAAGTGGCGAAAGTATGAAAAGTATTACTGTTTCTGCGAATGAAGGTTTTGTTAGAGCAGCACGAATGCAGGTATTGGATTTATACGTTATTATTTCCACTTCAAATATTTTTAATACTCTTAATCAATTAAAGTATATTATTTCAGGGCATTGAGTGTACTGTCTTCCTACATGAACCAAGATCTCTTTCTGAAATCAAAGAACACTACGCCAAAGAAATCGATAAATTTTGATATTAATTATATATTTTTATTTATACGATAAAAGCGGCATTAATAAATATTGCATAATATTGCATTAAATGTTCAGTTTTTTAATATTTGTCAAAGTACTTTTTTTCTTAATTATATGATAAAATGTTTATATTAGATAATGATTAATTATTACTGCTATATTCATTATAGAGAAAAGATTTAAATATGGTCTTCTATTTTAAACATCATCGATCGTATATACGTTGCCTATTGTATCTAAATCTTTTTCGAAATCTGCAATAATAAATGACACTTATATCCTGTAAAAATACATAAACTTTCTGAAAAGAAAATAAAAAGTAATACCATCAATGAATTTTTGGAAATGTGGATTTTTTTCTCTTGCCAATTTAATAAACTCTTTGCATTTTTCTTCATTGTGAAGATTTTTATAACATTTAGCACTATTTAATAGAGCTTTCAAATTTGAATCGTTTACTTTTAAAGCCCATTCACAGTCATGTAAAGCTTTTTCAAATAATTTAAGATTCATGTATGACAAAGCTCTATTGTTCCAAAGAACACTAGAATCTTTACGTTGTTCTATTGCTTTGGTAAAGTATGTCACAGCCTTTTCATAATCTCTTTCTTTAAATGCACCGTTTCCAATCCTTTTTAATGTTTCTGCTCGTTCATTCCTTATCTTTCTATCCGCTGCTCGTTCATTGGCATCTTTTTCAATACTCTTCATGAATGCTTCTAATTATTTAAGATAAATATTGAATTATATAACGTATCATAATATTTATTTTATATGAACTATTACCTTGTCCCATTTTAGTTGGATCAGATGTATTTTCATTTATGGGACATTTATTGATAATTGTACGATTAGTTTTAACTTTTAATTCCTCTAATTCAGAAAATTCTTTTTGGGTTTTTGCATTTAAAATTGTATCTGCTAATGTTTCACCAAGTTCTTGTTCTTTAGGATCAGAAGACATTAATTTTGATACAATTTTTTCTATAGTATAAAAAGTTTAAAAGTTAAATAAAAATTTCACCAAGTTACATTAATGTCTAACTCATTATAACCTACCAATTTCAGTAACACGGTGCATGAAATTCTGAAACTCCTCTTCGGTAAGTTTATTAGTAGAACTTAAATTTTCTATTACTTGCTGACGTTCGATCATGTGTTCATTATTATATTCAACGTTTTTTGAATCCATATTTTTAACTCACTTTATAATCATATATATTTTAAAATACTATTAGTATGGTATACTATATTCAGCAGAGAAACAGTTTCTATGGTAACACAACATTTCAGTAACTTTCCTTTCTTAGAAATAATATTCTATATGAGGAATTTTAATTTAGAAAATCTGTGATTAGAATATTTCTTATTATTTATATTATAGTTGGATATGATCATAAATTATAAACCAATATTAAAGCTTAATAATGATTTTGCTGGGGTAACAAAAGAAACAAACTACCGTATGTATTGGTTTATTAGGAAGGGAGTAAGATAATGTAACAAAACAGCGACGAAGTGGAAATGTTAGTCCTTATTTATAATCACACAACGAGGATGAGTTTTTAACAAGATTTATCCTTCTAAAGAAATTTACAATCACAAGATTGCATTATCTAAAGAAGCATCACTCTCAACAGAACAAAGTTCGATGGCCCGCATATTAACTGTTAGAACCTTTCTTTGGTGGAAAATCTAGCATTCTACGTGTATTATAAGTCCGATCGACGTTCCACAAACGGAACGTTCGTTTAGGTGTTACAACATTCTCTGTATTTTCACTTTCAAGTTCTTCAATTTCAAGAGGATCCATATCTGCATTTTCTTCTAACTCTGATGAAACGTCTACTTCATCTTTTATGAAAACTGCACATTTCATAGAAGTACTACTATGGACAGTATCCGTCGATTTCCTTCTATCCAATGGCTCGTCTCTCTTAGCATCAGATTTGGATGAGGAAGGTTTACCAGGAGTAATTTCCACTTCATCCATGATGCATAATCTTTTTAATGGTAATTGCTTGTCCTTTGATATAGTAGATAAAATCTTTTGCCAGCTGATAACAGAATCATCAGATGCTTTTCTCTTCGAAGTCAATGGCGTTTGTAAACCTTTACTTGTACTTGGTATATCATTAATATCTATTATATTAATATTAGATCTGTTACTTTCAAATCGTTGATTTGAAGCAGTAATATTACTGTCCTCGTTTCTTTTAACAGTGTCCTGGGAAGTTTTAAGCGTGCTACTATGCGAATGAGAGGAAGAAACAAACGTAGTAGACTGAGATGCATTTTTATTTTGAACCTTTGATCTGAAGTCAGAGTTTGGACCGCTTTTATTAGAATTCCTGCTGTCTTCTATCTTAGAAGGGTTTATGGTAGTTGTTTTTTTAGGAACTTCTTGAGACGTATTATAGTGTTCTCCCGTTAAAATTGACCTTTGAATATGTCGCAAACCAGTAACCTCTAAGATTTCTGCTAACTTTAGCAACCTCCTAACCTCACTTTTAACTACTTTTATCTCTCCGCAATACATGAAATTGACAATAGTTTTAAGATCATCTGCCTCGATATCGTGAAGTATGATCATCGGATGAGGATGATCGTTAGCGACGAGTAAACGTCGAAAGAAAGGACTCGAATTTGCTAATACCATCTTATGACACTTTAATATCGTTCCGTCTTTACACACCAAGGAAAGATCCACAAACTGTTGCTTCTCATAGCACGTATCTAGAGAAACTGCCAAGTGAGAGTGAAAACTGTGCCACTTTAAACTAAGCATTGTTTCCTCCTTCATTTTCTACAATTTGCTCAATTTCTTCGTTATTACTCGATGATTATATCCGACGACTCGACTCGTCTATTCTTATGTCAATGCTCTACTACTCGCCATGACACGTGCCGCTGTCATCGCTCGCAACTATGTTCTTTAGTGAAGTATGCGGATTTTCGAAATCGCTACTTTTGAAAGCGCGGCAATTTCGTAGGGTACGTCCCTGGAGAAAGAAATTTTTTATAAAAGGAACAACACGTTTTCGATTTAATTCGTACGTCGTGCCTATCTTTTTCATTGTCTTACAATAAGGAAAAGCATAAGAGAGAAAGAGAGCGAGAGCGAGAGAGAGAGAGAGAGAGAGAGAGAGAGATGAAATAACATTTTAAAAATACCATAGAACGTAATCGATTTCCATCACAGTTAACGGTGGCGTTATCTATCGTGTAACAAGATAACTATGAACCAGCATTAATTTTATCCTGGGTTGCGACACGTTGCAAAATTTTTCGCACGTGGCGCAGTCGATGCCACGTTAGAATCTACCTTTGGGTATTACGTCTTTGATAATATTTTTAATTTAACAATTACAATAATATTATTTCTGAGAAAGTTAAAAATAAAAATTCGGGAATTTACTTTGACGACATATCTGATTTTCTTTCATTTAAAACCACTCGATCGGATCGACGATTGTATTCATCATCGAATATCCGCTATTATACGTTTCACAGTAATCGAGAAGATTGATAATAAAAAATACGATATCAAAAAGATCGTAATTAATTAAAATCGATTTGACATAAAAACGTGTAGAGCAAAACGTTAGAAAAATGTTCTCAAACAAAAACGTCAAACTTAGATTTTTTACAATGATGAACGAATAGTACGTTCAAAAATGGCGCCAAAATTTTGAGGGCGCGCACGTACCTACAAAGATGGTTCGTTCGATAATCGACGATGACTATCGATAGTCATCGATATTTCTCTCTCTCTCTCTCTTTCTTTCTCCGTTTTCTGAATTTCAACAGCATTTCAGACGAGGACGATCTCTCGAAGAGCTCAAATCACTTCGATTATTGCAAATGGTAGCTTAATAGCAGATGTTCCTGAGAGTACGCGACGCGAGTTAGTATTTATCTGTCAAAGGATAGTGCCGACCGGCTATGTGCATTGACGAGCCGGTCGACGCGTGTTCGATTTAAGCTCGTAATAGTGATCGTATATAACATACTATCTCTCTCTCTCTCTCTCTCTCTCTCTCTCTCTTTCGAATTCGTTTTATATCTATCTCTCTTTCTCTTTCTGTGTCTTTCATTCTCTCTTTTCATCTTTCTATATCTGCACTCGTTTGACTCTCTCTCTCTTTTCCCTCTCTCTTTCTCTCTCTTCCCTCTCTCTTTCTCTCTCTCTTTTCTCCCTCTCTTCATCCCACGTCGCTCGTCAGTTCGTCCCGCACGCGTGGTCGAGTTTAGTTAGCCGCGCGTACTCGAAGTAAATACTTGCGTGTATATATATATATGTCTATATATATATATATATATATATATATATATACGTATCTTCGTTTCGCGTCGTCGTTTCGCGACGTAGCCAAAGGGGAACGAGAGAAGTGCGCGTACGTCGATAAATAAGAGAATAATAAAAGTAAGAGAGAGAGAGAGAGAGAAAGAGTGAGAAGAGAAGAAAAGAGAAGAGAAGAGAAGAGTGGAAGAGAGAGAGAGAGAGAGAGAGAGAGAGAGAGAGAGAGGGGAAAGAACCCGAGTTGTGCGCGTATCTCGCTAGTGAGTTTCTTCCTCGTTTGAGAGGAATCGTCCTCGTTTCTTCTTCTTATTGTTTATTATGCGGATTAAAAGCTATTCGTAACTTCGCTCTACGTTGTGTTGAAACAGTGATTGGGAGAAGGAAAAAAAAAGAAGAGGAAGAAATAAGTAAAGAAAAACACACGCCATTCAAACGAACGTTTACACACGTATACACATTCACTCGCACGAGGAGAGAGAGAGAGGGAGAGAGAGAGAAACAGAGAGAGAGAGAGAAAGAAAGAAAGAAAGAAAGAAAGAGATACACGCAGATACACAGTGAAGAAGAAGTAGAAGTAAATAAGAAACAAAAAGGACGAAAAACGACGATACGGTGGTGTTCCGCTTGGGAAGTCGAAAAATGCGAAGGGGACGAAGCGTCGCGTTACGCCGCCTCCTCGTCGTCGTGGCCCTGCTCTCTCTTTCTGCAGCTGCCTACGCTTTACCAGGTAAGAAAAAAAAAAAAGAAATAAGAAAAGAATAAAAAAAAAAAAAACAGATATTACAAAAATAAAGAAATGAAAAGAAGAACGAGAACGATAGAGTAACGATAAGTATAAAAGTAAAAAAGATCGAAGAAAAAACAAAAATAAGGAACCAACAATATTTCCCGCTTCTATCTCTCTATGAGATAAAATCGAACCTCGCTACTACCGCCCGACGACCGACGGGGCCACGAATTAACTTCGTCCGGCCGAACATCGCCGCTAGGGTCACCCCAATGTGGACTCGCAATAGTCTTCTTCCGCCCTCTCTCTCTTTCTCTCTTTTTCTATCTCTCTTTCTCACTCTCTTACGTTCGCTTTTTTTTTTTTTAACATAGTGACTCTCTCTCTCTTTTTCTTTTTTTCACTCTCTTACGTTCACTTTTTTTTTTACGAACTGATTCTCTTTCTCTTTCTCTTTATCTCTGTCTATATCTCTTTCTCTCTTTTTCTATCTCTCTTTCTCACTCGTTCGTTCGGTCGTTCGGTCGTTCGTTCGTTCGTTCGTTCGTTCTTCGATATTCTGCCTCCTTTTCTGCCTGACCGATCTTTTCTCTCTCTATCTCTTTCTCTCTTTCTCCCATTCTTATCTTCCTTTCTCTCTCACACTTGTTAATCCCTCGCTTACGCTCTTTCAAGATTTCGGAACCGTCTATACTACGCTACGTGTTCGCCTTTCGTTGTCGCCTCGAGACGAAAGTCGCTCAAACCGTTCCAAAAGCTATTTTCGTGCTCTTCTTTCTTCCACTATTGAAACGAGCACCGGATTTCTACTCTTATCATCGTCTCTCATATACTATCGTATATATATATGTGTGTGTGTATGTATATTATATATATATATATACACGTACATACTTATGTATTATGTATGTGTGTATGTATATAATGTATATATATTCGTACATACATATATGTATATATATATGTAATATATGATATGCAAATATATATATATATATACCTACGTATGTAAGTATATATGATGCATGTATGTATTCGTATATGCATGATGTATATATGTATGTATGTATGACGTTTGCTCACTCCATTTGTTCGATCAATCTCCGGCCAATCGGCTGGTCTTGTTCCTTTTTCTTTCTTTTTTTCTTTTTTTTTTGCGTCGCCGCGAGGTCTTTCTTCGTTCGTTCGTTTGTCGTTGATAAACTTGATAATTGATTTCGAACATTCATTTTTTTCCTTTCTTCTTTATTTCGAAATTCAACGAAATATCATAAGGTAAACGATATTTGAACATCGATCTTCACTTTTTGTTCTCTCTCTTATATACTTTGTTGCAAGATCTTTCATATCGTTCGTTCGTGATGAAACATGAAAATTAATTTTAGACGTTCATTTTCTCCCTTTTTTTTTTTCTTATTTTGAAATACGAATAATGATCGTAAAGAATATTTAAACGTCGATCTTTTTTTTTTTGGTCATTTTCTTTCTTATCTCCGTCCCAATAAATCCTTTTATCGTTCGTTTACAAAACACGAAATTTAAATAATGATCGTAAGCAATATCTGGACATCCATCTTTCATTTTAATTTTTTTATTTGTTTCTACGCGTCGTTTCAATATCTTTTCCGTTCGTTCGTTCGTTAGTTCGACTAGTTCGTTAGTTTCTTGAACCAATGCGAAATTCAAATAATAATCATAAACAATATTTGAATATCGATCTTTTAGTCTTCTTTACGTCTCTACAAAATCTGTCACTCTACGTTCGTTCGTTTTTTCGTTCGTTTGTTGGCAAAACTCGGTAATTGATTTGGAATATTCTTTTTTTTTTCTTTCTTTTTTATTACAAAATTCAAATAATGATCGTGGACATTATCTGCATATCGATTTTTTTTTCGTTTTTCAAGATATGTAAAATATCTTTCGTTCGTTTGTTCGTATATCGACGGAACGTGATAATTGATTTGGAACCTCCATTTTTTCTTTTTCTTTTTTCTTATTATAAAATTCAAATAATGATCGTAAAAGATATCTGCGTATCGATCATTTTTTTGTTCTTTCTTTTATCTGCATCGCTGCAAAATCTTTCACGGTTCGTACGTTCATTTTTTTGTTTTTTTTTCTTTTTTCGAAATTCAAATAATAATAATAAAAAATATGTAAACATCGATCTTTTTTTTTTTGGTTTTTCTTTTATTTACGTCGCTGTAAAATTTTTCACGGTTCGTACGTTCGTTGACGAAATGTGAAAATTAATATCGAACGTTCATTTTTCTTTTTTTTTTTCTTATTTCGAAATTCAAATAATAATAATAAAGAATATTTGAACATCGATCTTTTTTTTTGTTTCTTTTTTCTCTTATCTACGTGCTTGTATAATCTTTGATCGTTCGTTCGTTGATGAAATGCTATAATTGATTTCGAACATTCATTTTTTTTTTACTTTCGTTCTTATTACGAAATTCGAATAATGATCGTAAACTATATCTGTACATTGATTTACATTTTTTTTTTGGTTACTCTCTCATCTATGTCACTGCAAAATCTTTTCGTACCTTCGTTCGTTGACGAAGTCAACTATAATTGATTTCGAACATTCATTTTTTTGCATTCCTCTTTACTATGAAACTCAAATAATGATCATAAACTATATCCGAACACCGATCTATTTTTTTTTTGTTTTCTTTTTTATCCGTGTCACTGCAAAATATTTCATCGTTCGTTCGTTGACGAAATGGTATAATTGATTTTGAACATTAATTTCTTTATTCTCTCTTTCTCTCTTTCTTCTCTTCGTTATTGTAAAATTTTTCATCGTTCGTTCGTTCGTTCGTTTGTTTGTTCGACGTTTGTTGACGAAACGCGATAATTGATTTCGAACGTTTATTTTTTTCCTTCTTCCTTACTATGAAATTTAAATAACGATATCCACTTGAAAAACAATATCCAAACATGGATGTTTTTAAAATGAAACTTCTTAGAGCACAGTAGTGAGAGTTGTAACTATTAGGAATTGGAGTGAAACGAAAAGTGAAACGGGGAGAGAGGGTTATAGTATTCGATATAGTGAGTACCCTAAGTTTCACAATTTCGTTTCATATAGTACTTATCTGTGAGAATCGACGTTTTGAAAGAGAAGGAAGAGTAGTCCCTGTTTACCTCGTTCTGCTCCTTATTGTCTCAGTAAATCGTAATAAAAGTGTTTCATATTTTCCTTTTCTTCTAAATTCGTTTTTATTGTGATAAAGAGATAGTTAGTAAATTGAGTTACACGCATTTCTTTATCGTATAATTTGTTTAATAACGCGTTATATATTTCGTGTAATTTTTTATTTAACGTTATATTAATTTTAAATGAAATTAATTGATAGAATTAACAATGTTGAAAAAAGAAGAACAAATATAAAAACTCTAAAGTATAGCCTAGAGCGTTTGAGAGAATATCGAGGTCGCCAAAAAGTGTTTGAACATCTTAGTTGCTTATTATCAATAGTGCCAGCTGCTCAATCATCGATGATCGATGATGTTGACAATGCAGCCAACGCATTTACAAGTAACGAGACGTCTATCAGCAGTTTACTAAGCTCACTGAACGAAACATACTTTATACAAATTTCAATTCGCTAATGGTTCATCTCGCGAGATATATAGACAAAATTTTCAAACAATCTATTTATATAGCTTTTTATATAGGAATTTATGATCGTATGATTGATGGTATTAAAAATGATTCAAAAAAAATTTACTCAAGAATATCAATAATTACTGACCGCAGTATTTCCGGATGTTAATTCTGATGTCGTGATGACGTGTAAATGTTGCATTCAATCTCAAAGTCACGAACACGTCCCTACTTTTTCAACGTCCAATAACTTTATGCACACACAACAAAATAAAATCGTTTCATTTTCCTGAACTAGATTTAATATTGTAAAGATTCATTTTACTACGCGTACCGATTATGCAAATACGATGATTACGTCGTATTCCTGAATAATATGGGATTTTTGGAAATGCAAATTATTAATGTTCTTGTTGCAATTAATAATAACGTACATAGGCTACCGAGAAATATTGACGATGATCAATGATTGCATCAATGATTGCATCGATGTTCATATCGAAAGAACAAAATTTCATAGATCAAGCTATTTCAAATGGGTTTAGTTATCAAACGTAATATTAAGATGTGCTTACGATATTTACAATATTTTGTAAACGTTATTATAAATATTATAATATTTTTTTAACGACAATCTCATGTATATATATTTATATCTTTCTCTTTCTTTCTTTCTTTCTCTCTTTCTCTCTCTCTCTCTCTTTCTCTCTCTCGTTGGTTCGATTGTTCGTTGACGATACTATATCAAAACGCGATAATTGATTTTGAACATTCATTTTTCCTTTCTTGTTGACATCGGAAATCAGATAATGATTGTAAATAATATCGATCTTTTTTTTCTTATCTCTTATTATCTCTTATCTAAAAACGCACCTATTAGAAATATCTTTCTTCCGAGCTTTGTTATCGCGTAGTTCGCGTCCTATGTGTTTAAAGCAAATTTTTTTGCTTTTTCAGACGTATAACGTTTCTTTCGTTTGCTATATATAAAATAAATATTTGGATTTTTCGTTAAATGCCAAGAAAAAGACCGGTTAGTTTTAATGTCGTCGCGCGTGTTTCGTAATTATAATAACAAGAGACATGTACCTTATCGCGTACATATATATGTATATATATATATATATAAACTCCGCGTATACACGATCAGTCTGGTTTTTTTAAATTTTTTGTAAGGTCAACGTCATTTTCCACCTTTAAATATTCAATGAGAATGGCATAAAATCGATTATCGCTTGCGATATAAAACTTTTAGAAAAACTTCGATTTATGCGAACATAACGTGAAGTTAAGAAAATTGTATTCGAGGGAAAAAAGTTCTCTTCGCCTTCCATCGATTAAAAATATTGTTTAATATTTCGAGCAAGGTCGATTATTTTCGATAAAGAAGACAAAAATTTACATATTTACCTTGTATACATAAATATGTATGCATGTATGTTCTCTTGTTTAAATGTACAAAATAAATTCTCGATTTTATCTTACGTTTGTTGACTTTATCTTTTTTTTTTTTTTGACTTTTGTGATTTTGTGACTGTGTTCTGATAAATTTAATTCGTTTTGAGAAAAAAAGAAAAGAAAAAGAAAAAAGAAAGATAGGAAAATGCTCGAAATATTCGATCTCTATTCGACTTACTTTGTCTTTCCTCTTCAAGAATTTCTCTTCTATTTTTTCGCCTGTGCGTTTTTTTTTATTTTTTTATTTTTTACATTTTCTTTTCTCTGTTTCTTGGCTTCTTCTTGGTCGACATCGTTAAGTCGAAGTTTGTCACACTGGCGCCACGCGTCCATCTTCGTGTTCCTTTTTTATTACAAAAGGATCTCTTTCATTTGCGAGAATTTCTTACGAAAGTGGAAGAAGAGGAAGATAAATTCTGCTAACTTTCGCCGGTGTTCCTTTTGCGAATTGACGGCTGTAATAATATCTCGTCTTACGTAAGAGACCGCATGGAAACTGGAAAGGCGTTTCTCGCGGAGCGAACAAGAGGAATGACTTGTCTCTCGAGTATATACCTTTGACTTTGGATATACAAAATGTATATTTTTATTTATATATTATAATATATATTATATATATAATACATAACATATAATATATATATAATATAATATATATTTGTTATATTAATATGTTGCATTTTTATATATTTATATTATATAATTTATAATATATATTATATAAATAAATTATATATATATACATAAATACATGTATCACGTCGTTCTTCGAACTTTATCCAAAAAAAAAAAAGACAAAAAAATGTGAAATATCAAAATGATAACAGTCGACATTCTTGCAAAAAAAGAAAAAAGAAATAAATAAATGAATTTTAGTATTAAAAACTATCCTTATACATGATATATATATATATATATATATATATATATATATATATATATATGTAATTAGAAAGAAAATGTAATCGTTTAACTTCATTTCGTCCACATATTAATAAAATAATTATAACGTTAGTGTAAAGATGATACAAATGTCGATTATTGGATAATGTCACGATTACGTTTACACTTGAATATTTCGTTTAATCAACTAAAATCATTGAAATTTTTATTTCTTACTCTTTCTATCGTACACACGCATTTCAGATTATCTTCTTCAACGACGTTCTTATTTCCGGTGGGATACATTTCGCGTGGGTAGTAGTTGTAATGAAACTAAAGTAATTATTTCAACTTCTGTCCAATGCGTTCGTTTATGTAACGATAAATCATATCCTTCGAAGATACTCGATCGAGTTTCAAGTAGCGGCTGTGTCTTCTTGTATGTACGAGTCAAGGCCTTCAAAAGCCGGATCGAACGAAACTCGCTTCAAGCTAAACTCTGTAATCTAAAGAAATCGATACGTAGGTTGCTCGAAGCTACTTACATTCGTTTCTTCGTTATACGTTGATAAATTATACGAGTCTTTTTCTTAATTTCTTTTTTTTTTCTTTTTTTTTCTTCTTTTTTTTTCATTCAATTATTCTTAATGTTTCGCTTGCGAAAATCGTTACGTGATTGCGAAAAGATTTTTTAGCCAAGATTTTTTGGCTGAGTAAATTATCAACTCGAGAATTAGAAGAATTTATATATATATATATATATATATATATATATATATATATATTTGTTATTTAAAATCATAATTGTATTTTTTTTATATTAAATTTTACGGAATAATTAATATTTGGATATATCACATCTATATACGTTAATATATATAATAATTAATATCATTATATATATATATATATATAATTGTAAATATAATTATATATATAATAATTAATATTTGAATATATTACACACATATATATACACAGAGATATCATACACACACATACATACACACAGATTTATTAAAATTAGACGATTATTAAAGTTACAATTAAGCACGATACACGTGCTTTGATATTTTTTTCTTCGAGACCGACCTTTCGATCGCTAACCAACTTTTTTTCCTATTCTGCCACGCTCATCATTCATTCAGGATTTTTGTGAGATTTCAAAAAATGTTCGAATCATGTCGCCTAGACAGTGACACATATAGCTTTAAAAATGCTATACGGAGAGATACTACGCTTTACATTGGAATATATGTACGTGATATAACTTCATATCTGGTATCTTTTATCAATTTAATAACGTTTCATAGTTTATTCGATAATAAAAATTTATTATTTTCCATAGCACACCGTTAAGAACATGAATAACCGAAACAATTCTTTCTTTTGACATTTTGACGATTAGAATCTTATCAATCTCGCAGAATTTATTTGGTACATTTACGAGATTTTTCTTGCATAGATTTAATATGAAAAAAAAAAAAAACATACATACATACATACATACATACATTTTGTTATTTTGTTTTCATTTCACAATATTAGATAGTGCAAATTGTTGCAACAGATAATAAGTAGTACGTTTCATTTTCATGATTACTCTCAATGAATTCGCAATTTATAAAAGTTCGTGAACATTTTTATTTAATTTGTTTAGAAATGTTTTTATATTTCTCTTTGAAAAATATTGATTGAAAGAGTAAAACAGTGCGAATGATTTCTCTTATATTTTTATTTAATTTTCTATTACGCATTTATTTTTAATAGACATGTTTCAAACGAATTGTTTATTTACATATACATATAAAATTTCTAACAGATAATAAAGGAAGTTGATAGCGATAACAATGCTCGATTTCGCAAGGACGATGCAAGCTCATCGATGATAAATGACCCGATACGATAATATATATGTATACCTCATGTACGTTTATTCGTACGCTACTGTAGTGACCTAATGATGTGAACATTTGTTTCTATATCTAAACAATTACTTACGTGTTTTTGTCCTATCAAATGTACTTCTTCCTCCATTATCATCATTATATATAAAAACATGTAATTGTGAAGAAACGATATTTAATCATAAATCATTTATTATTTCATTCTATTAAGGAAGAAAAGTAAGCATACTTAGACTTTAGGAAATGATGTAAACGTTGGAAAATAAAAATAAAGATGTTTACGTAGGTTTATTGATATAGTTAGCTTATCGTATTACAACATTTAATTAACTACTGTTCGAGAGATGTTTATTTAATTTCTTTTCATTACATTGGATAATTTAATACGTTCGTTTATCTGAGAAAACAAGTTCGTCAGAGTAATGAAAATCGTTCATCTAGATACGTATTACGATGGTAATCATATTAGCGACTTGGATCGTTCGATACTTTTTTAATAATTACACGTAACGTAACTTTCTTTTCTTTGACGAAAGAAATAGGTAATCTTCTTTGTATTATCTTATCCATATGCAAAGTGGTAAAATCCTTATAAAGTCTTGTAAGCATCTTGCAATACAAATTTAGAAGAGGATGCGTATGCATATACAAATATAATACAAATACGCTTGAATGCAATTTAATGAGTTATTGAATCGGAAAAATTGTTACTTTGCATAATCTATGTGTATCGTTCAACTCTGATTAACGACTCGATGAGGATATCCTTGTTTTTGATCGAAACTACAAAAATAATAAACACACGTATCACGTAAAATGGTCTTAATCCTTCCATTCATTCATACATTACATAGAATCGAATTGAGTTCCTTATAAAAATTCAAGCTAATAATAAGAAGACACATACATACATATATTTTACGTAAATCCTTTCATACATTAAATTACATAGAATTGAATTTCTTCTCTTAGAAGAATTCAATTTTCTTAGAATCTAAGATTTAATCGTGTAATCATAGTCTAATATAAAGTCTAATTATAAATCGATGATTTTATATGAAATTATTTGGAATGGAATATTTTTGATCTTGATTAAAAAAAAATTTGATCAGACGAAGGAAAAATCGACGTCCCATGATAAAAGATATAGGTTCTGACGATAAAAACGATCGGATGCTAGAACGTTCTGGTAATGGCGGCTCGAATAATGGAGCTTCTATCATATAAGAAAACAATTTCTATTCATTGCATTTGAAATAAGATGAATTCTCGATCGACTTCCTGTTTTTTCGTGAAAAGCTTTGTCCGTGATGAATGGTACGCTTTCGCTATGTTATCGTTGAAATTTTCTACTTTTGTTTCCTTTTCTATTTTCGTCAGTAATATAAGAGAATATAGTACGTGTCTGTGTGTACGTGTATACGTGCTGATTACGAGATATTTAATAACAAGCAGATTTCGTTACGCTAAAGGTTTTACTTTTTGAATGTTTCTATTTAACCAAGGTTGTCTCATATCTCGCAGATATACGATATTCGTATATAAAGAAAAAAAAAAAGAAAAAAAAAGAAAAAAACCTTCATACTTGTTAAAGTAAATATACTTTG